>NC_045961.1:85788764-85983198 GCF_010909765.2 Amblyraja radiata | reverse complement strand
CATTATTTTCTTACGGTATTTTAAGCAGCAGGAGATTCCAATTTGGAGCATTTCCTGCTGATTGATGTGTTCCAGTAATTGTGCTTTCATGGCGGTGGAAGTCTGACTTGTCTAAAAGCACACACACAACAAATTTATATTAAGATAAAGAAAAACAATGACATCATGAAAGAACCTGCGCAGCATTTTAGGATATCTCTTGTCACAGACCGCATTTATTCATCTCTTCGGATGTACCTGAGGGGACGTTTTCTAAAGCTCTTTTTTTTCCTGTGTAAAGTGTAATTGGGAAAAGGGCAGAACATCCATCTAACCTTACGAGCTATTTCATTCACTTTGTCAATCGTATGGTATGTTTTTATAGCTCTACGAGAAAGGTCCACAATATATTCATTATTCCTGTCCTTCACTAAGTATGCCTTTTACTGCCACAGTATTTGCTCATTTGGCATGTATGAGCTTAAATTTCATGGACGAATTGGAGCAATTCAGTCCTGAAGCGCTTCATTGTCACCAAGGTATATCTGGACTCACCACTCTAATGTACGAAACGCAGCACCCAATTGGTGCTCAACAAGTTCCCACAGGGACCAACTTCCACCAACATGTCTCCTGCTGCACCAGAGGACCAAACACCCTCGACCACTGCTACACCACCATCAAGAATGCCTATCGTTCTATCCCTCGCCCTCACTTCGGTAAATCCGACCATACCGCGGTGCTGCTTCTTCCTGCCTACAAGCAGCAATTAAAGAGCGCACCCCCAGAAGTGAGGACAGCACAGAGCTGGTCGGGGGGGGCAGAAGAACAACTCCAGGACTGTTTGGAGTCTGTAGACTGGGCAATGTTCAAGGACTCGGCAACGGACTTGAACGAATACGCCACAGTCGTTACAGACTTCATAAAGAAATGTGTGGAGGACTGCATCCCTACAAAAACCTTCCGAGTGTTTCCCAATCAGAAACCTTGGATGAACTTTGAGATCCGCACTCTCCTGAAGTCCAGACACAGGGCATTCACCTCCGATGATACAGTGGCCTACATGAAGACCAGATACGACCTTGGTAAGGCCATCAGAAAGGCCAAAAGGGACTTCTGCTCCAAACTGGAGGACGAGACAGATGTTCGGCAGCTGTGGCAGGGTCTGAATGCAATCACCTCCTACAAGGCAAAACCAGGAGGCAGCTCGAATGCCGGTGTAACATCACTCCCTGACGAGCTCAATGCATTTTACGCACGCTTTGACAGGGAGAATACTGATGTGCCTTCCCGATCCCCCATTCGCTGCGATGGCATTTCAGTCTCAGTCACAGAGGCCGATGTCAGGAAATCCTTCAGAGGGGTGAACCCCCGAAAAGCACCTGGTCCTGATGGTATACCCGGCCGTGTTCTAAAAACCTGTGCGGACCAACTGGCGGGAGTTTTTACGGACATTTTCAATCTCTCACTTCTGAGGTCTGAGGTCCCCACCTGCTTTAAAAGGGCATCAATTATACCGGTGCCCAAGAAGAGTAAGGTGACATGCCTCAATGACTATCGACCAGTGGCACTAACGGCGGTGGTGATGAAGTGCTTTGAGAGGTTGATCATGGAGCAAATCAACTCCTACATCGACAAAAACCTGGACCCACTGCAGTTCGCGTACCGCCACAACAGATCAACGGTGGATGCGATCTCGCTGGCCCTCCACTCCGCACTGGACCACTTGGACAACAAAAACTCATATGTCAGGCTGTTATTCATTGATTACAGCTCGGCATTTAACACAATCATCCCCTCCAAACTGGTTACCAAACTCGCAGAACTGGGTCTCTGCGCATCCCTCTGCAACTGGATCCTCGACTTCCTCGTCCACAGACCACAGTCTGTTCGTATTGGTGGAAATGTGTCAGCCTCAATAACAATCAGCACGGGAGCACCTCAAGGCTGCGTGCTCAGCCCCCTGCTGTACTCACTCTATACCCATGACTGCGTAGCGAACCACAGTGCGAACTCCATCATCAAGTTCGCTGACGACACCACTATTGTGGGGCGTATCACTGATGGGGATGAGTCAGAGTACAGAAGAGAGATCGAGCAACTGTCCATATGGTGCCAGCGCAATAACCTGGCCCTCAACACCAGCAAAACCAAGGAACTGATTGTGGACTTTGGAAGGAGTAGGAGGGGGACCCACAGCCCCATTTATATCAACGGGTCGATGGTTGAAAGGGTCAAGAGCTTCAAATTCCTGGGCGTGCACATCTCTGAAGATCTTTCCTGGTCCGAGAACACTAATGCAATCATCAAAAAAGCACATCAGCGCCTCTACTTCCTGAGAAGATTACGGAGAGTCGGATTGTCAAGGAAGACTCTCTCTAATTTCTACAGGTGCACAGTCGAGAGCATGCTGACCGGTTGCATCGTGGCTTGGTTCGGCAATTTGAGCGCCCTGGAAAGGAAAAGACTACAAAAAGTAGTAAACACTGCCCAGTCCATCATCGGCTCTGACCTTCCTTCCATCGAGGGGATCTATCGCAGTCGCTGCCTCAAAAAGGCTGGCAGTATCATGAAAGACCCACACCATCCGGGCCACACACTCATCTCCCTGCTACCTTCAGGTAGAAGGTACAGGAGCCTGAAGACTGCAACAACCAGGTTCAGGAATAGTTACTTCCCCTCAGCCATCAGGCTATTAAACCTGGCTCGGACAAAACTCTGATTATTACCAACCACTTTCTGTTATTTGCACTATCAGTTTATTTATTCATGTGTGTATATATTTATATCATGGTATATGGACACATTTATCTGTTTTGTAGTAAATGCCTACTATTTTCTGTGTGCTTAAGCAAAGCAAGAATTTCATTGTCCTATACAGGGACACATGACAATAAACTAACTTGAACTTGAACTTGAACTTGATCATCTCTTTTTGCAGTAGTTGAGAGATAGATATGGGTCTCAAAACAGCAGTTCTATATATACCCTCTTCTACTATAGATGAGGCTCCCACCAGTGTCTCCTCTACATCCCGCAACTCCGCTCTCACTCCCCATCCTCCCACTCATAACAAGGACAGAGTTCCCCTTGTCCTCACCTTCCACCCTACCAGCCGTCACATACAACATATAATCCTCCAACATTTTCGCCACCTCCAACGGGATCCCACCACTGGCCACATCTTCCCATCTTCTCCCCTTTCTGCGTTCCGCAGAGACCGTTCCCTCCGTATCTCCCTGGTCATTCCGTCCCTTCCCACCCAAATCACCCCCTCCCCTGGTACTTTCCCTTGCAACCGCAGGAAATGCTACACATATCGCTTTACCTCCCCCCTCAACTCCATCCAAGGACCCAAGCAGTCTCTCCAGGTGAGGCAGAGGCTCACCTGCACCTCCTCCAACCTCATCTATTGCAGCCGCTGTTCCAGGTGTCAACTGCTCTACATTGGTGAGACCAAGCGCAGGCTTGGCGATCGCTTCGCCCAACACCTCCGCACAGTTTGCAATAACCAACCTGATCTCCCGGTGGCTCAGCACTTCAACTCCCCCTCCCATTGCGAATCCAACTTTTCTGTCCTGGGCCTCCTCCATGGCGAGAGTGAGTCCCACTGCAAATTGGAGGAACAGCACCTCATATTTCACTTGGGTAGTTTACACCCCAGCGGTATGAACATTGACTTCTCCAATTTCAGGTAGTCCTTGCTTTCTCCATCCTTCCCCTCCCTTTCCCAGCTCTCCCACAGCCAAATGTTTCCGCCTCTTCCTTTCTTTTTCCCACCCCCCCGAAATCAGTCTGAAGAAGGGTTTCGACCCGAAACGTCACCTATTCCTTCTCTTCATAGATGCTGCCTCACCCGCTGAGTTTCTCCAGCATTTTTGTCTACCAGCAGTTCTATCGAGTGGTGTGGGAATTTAATTCATAATTTCATAAGTTATTGGAGCAGAATTAGGCCATTTGACCCATCAATACTCCGCCATTCAATTATGGCTGATCTATCATCCCCTCTCAACCTCATTCTCCTGCCATCTCCTCATAACCTCAGACACCGGTACCAATCAAGAGTCTGTCAATCTCCGCCTAAGAAATATCCATTGACTTGGCCTCCATAGCCGCCTGTGGCAATGAATTCCACAGATTCATAGAAACATAGAAACATAGAAATTAGGTGTAGGAGTAGGCCATTCGGCCCTTCGAGCCTGCACCGCCATTCAATATGATCATGGCTGATCATCCAACTCAGTATCCCGTACCTGCCTTCTCTCCATACCCTCTGATCCCCTTAGCCACAAGGGCCACATCTAACTCCCTCTTAAATATAGCCAATGAACTGGCCTCGACTACCCTCTGTGGCAGAGAGTTCCAGAGATTCACCACTCTCTGTGTGAAAAAAGTTCTTCTCATCTCGGTTTTAAAGGATTTCCCCCTTATCCTTAAGCTGTGACCCCTTGTCCTGGACTTCCCCAACATCGGGAGCAATCTTCCTGCATCTAGCCTGTCCAACCCCTTAAGAATTTTGTAAGTTTCTATAAGATCCCCTCTCAATCTCCTAAATTCTAGAGAGTATAAACCAAGTCTATCCAGTCTTTCTTCATGACAGTCCTGACATCCCAGGAATCAGTCTGGTGAACCTTCTCTGCACTCCCTCTATGGCAATAATGTCCTTCCTCAGATTTGGAGACCAAAACTGTATGCAATACTCCAGGTGTGGTCTCACCAAGACCCTGTACAACTGCAGTAGAACCTCCCTGCTCCTATACTCAAATCCTTTTGCTATGATTCCCCACCCTCTTACACCAACTGATGTGGGCAGACATTCAACCTCTCATTTGAGAGGCATCGTTTCAACAATACAACAACCCTTATTCAGTCTAGACACGTGTGACTTTGAAATGAATGTTGAAGCAACAACCTTTGGATTATTAGTGGAGAATGTCACCAATGAGTCACAATTTATTCAACAATCCTTTTTCTAAGCAGATAATCAACGTGGTATGATTAATAAATGTCAATATGGCACCAGTTGAGAGACATCCACTTCTGTCCATGAAATATTCTGCTCAATCGTCCCTAATAAGTGCTTAATTCAAATATGAACATTTCTCTAGGTATATTATTTCATTGACAAAATAAATGTGTTTATGTACATGCTTATTATGTACGCCCTTTAATACTTAAAAATCCCTGCACTTTGTATGTTTTTTAAATTGCAAAGGTCAATAATAGGGGAAATCAGATGAATTTCCCTCAGGCCGTCATCATAACAGATCTCCTGGATGATCCGCCTTTTCCAATGCAGTAAAATTCATTGGAAATAAGGGCTGGAAAATGATTCTGCCGCACAAACAAATTTGATCATTGGCCAATGTATTGTCCTCGAGTCTCCTTTTTTCATCCTCAGTAATAAACAGACCGCTCCCACTGCACAATTGCATCATCATGTGAGTTTATAAAGTTCAAAGTCCTCACGGAGATTGATTTAATAGATTTGTAGATGATGTTCCCTTTGTCCGAGTTGATAGGTCAGTCTCAGAATAAGTACATAAAATCATGAGGAGTGGATGATCCCAGGGTAGAAGAATCTAAAACTAGAGGACATAGATTTAAGGTGAGAGGGATAAGATTTAAAAGAGACCCGTGGGTCATCCTTTACACAGGATGGGCATATGGAACACGCTGCCACAGGGAGCTGTAGAGGCAATAATGACCACGTGTGTGAGACATTTGGGCAGGTACACAGATAGGAAAGGTTTAGAGGGACATGGACAAAAAACAGGCCAATGGGACTAGCTCTGATAGATGTCTTGGTCTGCATGTTGATCCAAAGAAGCTTTTTCCATGCTCTAAGACTCCATGGCTCCAAGAGATGAGCCAATTGGAGGTGTGGGTTCGTATCCCACTTCTGACACCATGTCTATTTAGAGTCCTTGTGATAATAAAGACCTCATGCCATGTCAGGTTATACACTGTTTATTCAGGATGAACAATTACAAGTTCTCTCTTGAGAGTTTACTTCAGACTGCCGAGTGCAGTAGACCGTGACGCTAATAAGCTAGTGGGCGTAACTACAAAAGCATGACTCATAACATGAGCCACTAGTCTACAGATGACAAGACATTTCTTCACCCAGAGTGTGGTGAATCTTTGGAATTCTCTACCATAGAGGATTCCGTCACCGAATACATTAAAGTCAGAGATGGATAGGAACTAGGGATTACTCTCAAAATATGGGGCAGCCATTCAATCCTGAGATGAAAAGAAATTTATATGTGCAGAAGGGAGAAATTAATAGAACATAGAACAGTACAGCACCAGAACAGGCCCTTCAGCCCGCAATGTCTGTGCCAAACATGATGCCAAGACCAACTCTTATCTGCCTGTACTTAATCCATACCCATCCATTCCTGAATATCCATATGCTTATCCAAAACTCTCTTATGTCATTCTTGTACATGCCTCAACCACCGTCCCTGACAACACGTTCCAAGCACTGGGTAAAAAACCTGCCCTGCACATCTCCTTTAAACTTTGCCCCTCTCGCCTTAGAGCTATGCCCAGTACTTGATTTCTCCATCCTGGAAAATGGTTCTGACTGCCTAACTCATCTATGCCTCTCATCATGTTATAAACTTCTATCAGGTCTCCATGCAATCTACAACGTTCCAGAGAAAACAATTCGAGTCTGTCCAACTTCACCCAGAAGCTAATACCCCCAATCCAGGCATCATTCTGGTGAACATTCACTGCGCCCTTTCCAAAGCCTCCACATCCTTCCTTTAATGGGACAACCAGAACTGCACGCAATACTCCAAATGCGGTCTAACCAAAAGTCATTTAATGTTGCATCATGACTTCCTGACTTTATATTCAATGTCCCGAACTGTGAAAGCAAGCATAAGCATACGGTTTCAGCAACTAAGTTACAGAGAAAGGTTGAACAAGTTAGGTCTTTATTCTTTGGAGCGCAGAAGGTTAAGGGGGGACTTGATAGAGGTCTTTAAAATGATGAGAGGGATAGACAGAGTTAACGTGGATAAGCTTTTCCCACTGAGAGTAGGATTCAAACAAGAGGACATGACTTGAGAATTAAGGGACAGAGGTTTAGGGGTAACATGAGGGGGAACTTCTTTACTCAGAGAGTGGTAGCTGTGTGGAATGAGCTTCCAGTGGAGGTGGTGGAGGCAGGTTCGATTTTATCATTTAAAAATAAATTGGATAGGTATATGGACGGGAAAGGAATGGAGGGTTATGGTCTGAGTGCAGGTAAATGGGACTAGGGGAGAATAAGTGTTCGGCATGGACTAGAAGGGCCGAGATGACCTGTTTCCGTGCTGTAATTGTTATATGGTTATATGCCTTCTTTACCACTATCTCCGTTGCTGCCATTTTCAGGGAGTTATGGACTTGGAACACAGATTCCTCTGTTCAACAATGGTGTCAAGGGACATGCCATTAATTGTATATTTCCCCCTTACATTGACCTCCCAAAGTTCAACACCGCACATTAACCTGGATCTCTGGAATCCCGGGAATTCTCCACCCAAGAGGGCTGTGAAGGTTCAGTTGTTCTGAAACAGATATTGATTTTTAGATATTAACAGCATCAGGGGATACAAAGCTGGTGCAAGTCAATGAAGATGCGACCTACAACAGCAGAGTAAGCGTGAGAAAACCTAACACTTCCATTTCTCATTTCCTTAAGGAATTAAAATATTCTGAGGTGTTTCCCAGGAACTTAACCAAAAATAGGCACAAAGCCTCATGGGGAGACATTGGAACAGGGACAAATAGCTTGGACAAAGGATTAACTCAAGGGAGGAGGGAGAGAGATGAAAAGATTTATGGAAGTTCAAGAGCCGAATGTCAGAAACATAGTGGAGTAATTCAATTCATATTCTCTAACTCCCATCCCGATGTACAGGACTCTACACATGGATAATGCCGTGTCTTTATTTCCCCGCGTCCCCGTATCCCCATGGAGCATCATGGGACAATGCACAGTGGAAATGGCGGCTCTTATTTCTATTGCTGGACAACAAGTTGAATGTTGATGTGCGGATACTAATGGATATCAAACCATCACTGATCAATCTAATCAGGTCAGACAGCATCTGTGGAGATAGAATAGCATCTGTGGAGAAGCAACACAGTGGCACAGTAGTAGAGCTGCCTCCTCAGAGTGTCAGAGACCCTAGTTAAATCCTGACTACGGGTGCGGTCTGTGCAGAGTTGGTATGTTCTCCCTGCGACGGCGTGGGTTTTCTCTGGGTGCTCTGGTTTCCTCCCACATTCCAAAGACGTGCAGTTTGTAGGTTATTTGGTTTCTGTAAAATTGCTCAGTGCGTAGCATGCTAAAGTGGTATAGCAGAGAACTAGTGTATGGGTAATCGATGGTTGGTGTGGACTCTGTAGGCCGAAGGGCCTGTTTGCACACTGTATCTCTAAAATCTAAACTAAGAAACAGACTGATGCATATGGTTCTGATAAAGGTCATCACCATGAAACTGTCTGTCTTCCTGAAGGTGCTGCCTGACCTGCTGAGAGTTTTCACAATTCTCTATTTTTGATTTCCAGCAAATGGAAATTCAGAAGATTCTGGGAATTGAGATTCTTGACTCAGGAAGTGGAACTCTCTTCCACAGGGAGGGTTCATCTGAACACCAGAGATGGGCTTAAAGGGCAGCTGGATAAAACTGCAAAGAAAAGAGGAAGAGATAGATAGATAGAATGATTGCTTTGATTAATTGAATGAAAGTTACAACATGGAAACAGGCCATTCAGCCCACCCAGTTTACGCCAATCATCGATCATTATTCTTATTAGTTCAACTGTAACTCACCCATGCATCCACTCTCTACACATTCGGGGCAATTGATAGAGGACGTAACCCAAAACCAACACACCTTTGGGTTGTAGGATGAAATTAAAGCACTCGGTGGAAAACATGCAAACTCCACACAGACAGCAAGGAACTGGGGTCTCTGGCACTTTGAGGAGGCAACTCCACCAGCTGTGCCTCTCTAGTAATGGAGTGAGATGGAGAGGAACAAGAAGGCTGATATGGAGCAAAAATAGTAGCACAGGGCAGAGGGGCTGAACAGCCTGTTTCTGCATGACACATGAAATTCTAACACGATAACTGAATCTTGAACCCCATCAACAAACTGTACACTGCAAGGGGCCAGGAAGCGAGCGGGTAAGATCATCTCTGACCCCTCTCACCCTGGCCACAAACTCTTTGAAGAGCTTCCCTCTGGAAGGCAACTCCGGACTGACAAAGCCGCCACAGCCAGACATAAAAACAGCCTTTTTCCCCACAAGTAGTAGCTCTACTCAACAGCCAAAAGTCTGCAGCATCCTTTTGCTCTGGTATTTTATTTAATTCTTCACGTGTTTAAATTATAATATTTTATTTTTAATTGTCTATTGTATATCATGTTGTTACTTGCGAGCAAAGCACCAAGGCAAATTCCTTGTATTTATACACATTTGGCTAATAAAATTTATTCCATTCAATTCAATTCAATAGAGGTTTACCTTTACAGGGAAATCTGATAGCAGCTTGTTATTCATCTGCATAAATTATGCCCTATAAATAGTTGCAATTTGTGTTATTTTTGTGTTGCGGAGGGAATCTCTATTAAAGGCCCGCCGTCAGAGTGAATTCTGCAATACAACAATTGCAAATAATTTCATGTGCAGCAAATAAAGTGGCCATGCAGCACTGGAGAGGTCTGTGCTAGAACTGCCTAACAATTGTCCCAAACTCCTCTCGGATCTTCACCTCAACCCCTCACTGTGTGGAAAGTTCCCCATTCTCCCCGTTCTATAGTGCAAGAATTTTCTGTATTCCCAGTAATCACAAATCTTAGGTCCTTAGAATTTGAAACCAAAAACCAAGGTTCCTCCACTTGCTTTAATCATGAAGCTTTGTTTCAGAACAGCGTTCTTAACTGAATCACCGTGTAAGACAGTTAGCCAAAACTTCCTTCACAAAATAATGGATATTCTCAAGTTTTGTATATTGCAACATGGCTCGAAGGGCCGAATGGCCTACTCCTGCACCAATTTTCTATGTTTCTATGTTTCTACAGTGGCGTAGCGGTAGAGCTACTGTCTTACAGCGCCAGAGACTTGGGTTCGAACCTGACTACGGGTGCTGTCTATACGGAATTTGTACGTTCTCACCGTGAGAACGGTGTGGGTTTTCTCTGAGATCTTCGGTTTCCCCCCACACTCCAAAGACATACAGGTTTGTAGGTTAATTGGCTTGGTATAAATGTAAAATTGTCTCCAGTGTGTGTAGGGTAGTGTTAATGTGTTGGGATCACTGGTCGGTGCGGACTCGGTGGGCCAAAGTCTCTGCATCTCTAAACATATACAATAGTCATTTATATACCATCTTTCGTGTAGTATAGTTTTATTTGACCACGTATAGCGATGTTTGGGAAGGTGAGCAAAGGTTTAGTTGTTTAATTGACCAAAATATAGCTATTATAAAATGGAGGATCTTTGCATCTGCAGGGCCTGCTTGGTCAATTTCTGTGTAAAGCTACAAGCTGTGAGCCAGTGCTAGAAAGTTTAGGTCCTAGATTGAAATATCAGATAAGGCGAGGTCCAGATGTCCTCCCTATTGTTAAAATTATGAGGACTTTGCAAAGAAGCTCAGAGGTGTTGCAGATGCATTATCGGGATTGGCCAGCTGCGGTAGGGTTTTAAATACTGTTAATAATGTTGCAAGGTATTTGTGTTACTGTTTGACGATTGGGTGAAGTGAGAAACCTTCTTTGAATTGTTTATACTCTCTGGGAGAATGTTGCATTATTTGATTAATTGACTTCCTTCCAGAAGCTTCTGTAGAAATATTGTAATGGGTGCTTTGTAATTGGGTTAGGGAACTGTCAATAACACTTTAACGTAATCGATATCTGTGATTGGTTTGTAGGGGCTACCACCCCCATGTAGTTCTGCCCCGCAGGGTCCGATGACCTATAAAAGGTGACTGCCACTAGGATCATTGTCAATCTTCTGGATTGGCACTTGGGACTGCGTAACCTTTTGGAGGTATCTGCTTGCACAAGGCTGAAGGGCTTAACAAGCAGAGACAAGGATCGATCCCGCAGTGGTTAGGTATTGTATAGGGAATTCGTTATTGTTTCATAAAATATAAATTTAGTGGTCCAGTGTTTGACTCAGTGTTTTACTGAACTAGACTAAATGCCCTGTCCCACTTTCCCGAGTTACTCACGAACTCTCCCGAGTTTTCCCCTTGATTCGAACTCGGAGAATTACGGTAATAGCCATTCGTAGGTACTCGAAAATGTCTAACATTGGAGTGCATAACTTTAAGATGAGAGAAGGAAAGTTTAAAGGAGATGAATGGATCAATGCTTTTTTACACAGAGCAATAGGTGCCCAGGAGTGGTGGTGAAAACAGATTCAATAGTGGAGTTTAAGAAGCTATTAGATAGTCATGAATCTGCTGGGAATGGAAGGATATGGATCACATGAAGGCAGAAGAGATTAGATTGATTTGGCATCATGTTTGGAACAGACATAATTGGTCGAAGGGCCTATTCTTGCGCTGTTCAAAGGTTCAAAGGTAAATCATTGTCACATACACCTAGATGTAGTGAAATTCCTTTTGCCAATGCAGCACATAAGAAAGAATACAAACATAACAATAATAAATAGCTTTAACATAAAAACATCCCCCACAATGGTTCCCATTATGGGGGAAGGCACAAAGTCCAGTCCCATCCCCAATGTCCACCCATAGTCGGGCCTATTGAGGCCTCCACAGTTGCCTCTACGGAGGCCCGATGTTCCAGGCCGTCCTCGCCGGGTGATGATGTTCCGGCGTCGGGAGAGTCCTCTCAGCGGCATGGGAACCCTGGAACGGCCGCCTCCCTACTCGAGACCGTGGCTCCGGAGCCGACAAGGCCGCGCCGAATGGAGCTCAACTGGCGATCTCGTCGCGAGATCCCAGGCTCCCGATGTAAAGTTTCAGCGCCGCCGCCCGCAGCTCCGCGATGTTTTTAACGCCGGTCCCAGCTCACCGGAGTTCCAGCGCGGCGACTCAGGCAAGGCACCGCCCGCCCCGCAATGGCGCTCCAGCGCTGCACCGCCGTCCTCACTCCCGCAGCTCCGCCGCCGCCGATGCCGGTGCCGCCGCCGCCGATGCCGAGGCTCCGGGCGGTCCCCTCGCTCCTCGGACCTGCAGCTCCACAGCCGCCGCCGATGCCGCCGTTGCCGATGCCGATGCAGAGGCTCCGGGCGGTCCCCTCAGGAAACGCCGCTCCAGGCCCGCTGGTAGGCCGCGAGGACGGGTCGAAAGTGCAGCCCGAAGAAAAGCTGCATCTTCGACCAGGTAGGGACCCTGAAAATTAGTTTCCCCCTTACCCCCCCCCTCCCCCACACATAAAAAAGCTAGAACTCCTTAAAAACAAAACACTAAACTAACTAAAAATAAGAAAAAATAAATGAAAAACAGACAGCTGCAGGCTAGGCAGCCATACCCCCTACAGGTCGGCGCCAACTGTTTGTACTGTTCTGTTCTAAAATCCAGAGCTTGGGGTCCAAGTTGCTGGAGGCAGAGCTGGCATTGGTGGAGGGATTAAACTCAGTCATGATCAAAAGGGGTCAGAACTGAAGGAATGGCGAGACCTTGAAGGTTGCAGAGATGGAGGGGGGTTGTAGGGATGCAGATTGGGAGGAGTGAAGCAAACATCTGAAAACATGGATGATGGATATTTAATATCGAAGGTCTTCTTGACCAAGAGTTAACATAGATCAGCGATCAAAGGGGAACAATACTTGGAGCGAGGTAGTACACAAGAAGGGAGGTTTTTTTTACAATCTCAAGGTGAGTAGAATAAGTAAGGCTGGTATGGATTTGTGGTGAAACAGTTGAGGTTACAAAGGTAGGGAGAAGAGTCTCAGCAGCCAAGAAGCTAAGGCAAGGTGGGGTCAGGCAATGTAACAGAAGGTGATGCATTGGTGATGACAGGTTCAATGTCATATAGCACAGAAACAGGCCCATCAGCTGAGTTTGTCTGTGTCAACCATCAAGTGCCCATCTACATACTAATCTCATTTTCTCATATTGGTACATGAATCTATGTACCAATACTGGAAAATTAGATTAGTATATAATGTCATAAAATAGTAGAAAATAGCTGGTCCAGATTCTGCTTAAATAATGTGAGGGTCTTGGGTTCCCACACCCTTCATGCAGTGCATCCCAGATTCAAACTACAAAACTTTTTCTCCGATCCTCTCTAAACTATTTATCCTTTTATTTATTTAGGTCTTCTGCAATAGGGACCAGCTTTTTAAAATGTATTCCATTTTGCCCCAAATAATTTTGTCCCCTCTTATTCTCCTCCTCCCAAGGGACAGTAAACCCAGCCTATCTAGTCCCTCCTCATAGCTGAAATGTTCCATCACCGGCAACATCTTGGTGATTCTCTTCTGCACTGTCTCCAATACAACCTTCCTACAGTGTAGTAACCAGAACTGCACACAATGCTCCAGATGTGGTCTAACTAAAGTTATATATCAAACAGTTAGGATCCCAGTGCCAAACCCTGTGGACACACTTCCAATCATTAGAAGCATTTCCCACCATCACTCACTGCATCCTGTTACCAAGACTAATCTGGATCTAATTTGTCAACTTAATCTGGTCTGAAACTCATGACAGGAATCTAAGACAATGCCAGGTTTGCAAACAAACTTCAATATCCCAACATCTAGTGGCATGTTTCTTTCGTGACAGCAAAATATTCAATCATCATTCAACTAGAAACATTATTTTGTTGTGCAGAAACCCAAGCTGGAAGTGCACCATATTTGGATAAACCAAATAGGATTTTTTTGCCTTACTTAAAAGGTCCAGTGAAATGTATAGCAAGGTTAGAAACCCTATCAATAAAAGTCATACTTCATGTGAATGGATCATTCAACACTAAACTACATTTGTTGTCTGGCAATAGGCCAATCGCTTTCTTTAAAAAAAAGAATCTGCCATCCACAACACCTGAATTTAGTTGATCCCGGACTTTTCTGTCCGGGATCATATGTGACTCCAATCCTTATTAACCTAATGGACTCCAAACAGCCCCTGAAATAACCCAAGGAGATATGAAGTCCCAGCAAGGACAATAAATCTCAACCTTCTCGGCACAAAATGCTTGAATTAATTTAAGATTAATTAATTACATTCTTCAATGATTTATACCAATTTAGTTGCAGTATGTAACCATTTCCACATTTGCTCAATTCTGCAAATGGGACCATAAAAGGCAGAAGCCATTCAGCCCACGAATCTCTTCCATTGCTCACTTAAATTATGACTGATCGTTGCTGCGACTCTATCCACCCATTGGAGTTTGCAAACTAGGGCACAGGAGGGGAACTCCAGTATATAAGGTGCCATTGTCATGACGATAAATTAAATCAAGGCCCCTTTTGCTCTTTCAGTGGATCCCATGAAACCATTTCAAGCAAGAGAAGGGAATCCGTTCCGGAAAATCCAAACCGCTAGCAACCTGTACACGAGTCATCCCTCAATCAACAACTCTAAAAATATTATGTAATAAAAGGGAACTATAGATACTGGTTTATACCAAAGATAGATACAAAATGCTGGAGTAACTCAGCAGGTATGGCAACATCTCAGGAGAAAATGGATCAACTTTCTCCAGAGATGCTACCTGACCTGCGCAATTACTTCAGCATTTTGTGCCTATCTCTAAAAACATTATTTGGTCATTATTAACACGGATCACAGTCATACAGGACGGGAACAGGCCCTTTGGCCCACTGAATCTGTGCTGCTCTTCAAGCACCCTCGTAGTCTAATCCCATTTTATTCTCTCCACATTCACATCAACTCCCTCTAGGTTCTACCACTCACTTACACATTAGGATAACAGGGATTAACGACCAAGAAACAGTTCAGCATGTCCCCTACAACTCTCATCAACTTCTACTGATGCACCATAGAAAGCATTTTATCGGGATGCATCACAGCTTGGTTTGGCAACAGCTTCATCCAAGACCGCAAGAAATTGCAGTGAACTGGGGATAGCCCAGACCATCACACAAACCAACATCCCTTTTATTGACTCCATTTATACCTCACGCTGCCTCAGCAAGGCCAGCAACATAATCAAGGATGAGACTCCCTCTTCTCCCCCCTCCCATCAGGCAAAAGTTATACATGTGTGAAAATACACACCACCAGAATCAGGGACAGTTTCTTCCCAGCTGTCATCAGGTAACTGAATCACCCTACCACAACCAGAGATCAGTGCTGAAATTTACCTCTTTGGTAACCCTCGGACTATCCTTAATCGGACTTTACCTGGCATTAAACGTTATTCCCTTATCATGTATCTATACACTATAAATGGATCGATTGTAATCATGTATTGTCGTTCTGCTAACTGGTTAGCATGCAACAAAAGCTTTTCACTGCACCTTGGTACACGCGACATAAACTAAACTGAAATATACAGCAACCTATTAACCTACCAATGGCATGTCTTTGAGATATGGGAGGAAACTGGAGCAACTGGGGTAAAAACCATGTAATCACAGGGAATACATGCAAACCACACAGATAGCACCCAAGGTGAGGATTAAACCTCACTGGTCTCTGGTGCTGTGAGTTAGCAGCTCTACTGGTCAAGGTGCCCAAGCACATTGCTGTAAGTGGGATGTTAAAAGGTTTTGCAAAATTGAATTATTTCTTATCACATTTGTTCTACAAAGTCTATCCAAATTTGGACATTTGAATTTACTGAATGAGCAAGAACCTCTAACAGATGCGTTACACTTTGGAGTGCCAAGAATGAGTGCAGCATGAAGGTTTTATCATGTGATATCTGTCATTAGTTGCCAGGCTGACCTATCATCAAGATGCTCAACACCTACCCACCCACCCACAGCCAATGAAAAAGCAAGAAACCACTTCAAGATTTTATTGGATGACCTTTGGCTGTCAGTTAGTCAATGTCTGCCTCTGCCAACATTTTTCAATGCAGAGTTAAACTTGGTCAAAAAATTAAAAACAAATGTTTTCCAATGCTCCAGAGATTTTCCAGGAGATTGTTTTTAATTCTTGCAAAATACAGGCCAGTGCAGCAGGTTGGCAAACCCAGCTACAGGGCATAACTCAAGATTTCTGCTTTGACAAAAAGCAGAAAGGGTGGTTTTCTGCTGACCAACGCACTACTCTTCCACCTTGGAAAAATGCTGCTGTGGAACTCGATTCAAAAACAACAGTGCACGTCTGATTTCCAGTGTGGATTCAGGAACCATACATCTGGATGAGTCTCTGAGCTTGTTGGTTTTGGCAGCTTCTTGCCAATGGAAACAAAATATGCTGTTGGGAAGCCTTCCGCAGTTGGCTTTCGTGCTGAAATGCTTTTGTACATCTGCAACAAGTTTAGTGTAAAGTTATACCAAGTCAGGAGATACAGAACAGAGGCTTTTGTATTTAACTGCAAGGATGATACCAGAACAGAGAGGTTTTAACTGTCAGGAAGCAGCTGAATTTGCTTGTCAGGAGAATTTCCTTAGACAGAGACTTAGTGCAGAACAGAGACTTAGTGCACTACAGTGTGGAAACAGGCCCTCAGCCCACTGGGTCCACGCTGACCAGCGATCACCCCGTACACTAGCACTATCCTGGATGCTAGGGACAATTTAACAATTTTTACCAAAGTCAATTAACCTATAAACCTGTACGTCTTTCGAATGTGGAAGGAAACCGGAACAGCTGGGGAAAACACACAAAATCACAGGGAGAACGTACAAACTCCATACAGACAGCACCCGCAGTCAGGATCGAATGCGGGTCTCTGGTGCTGTGAGCCAGCAGCTCTACCCGCTGTGCCACCATGCCGCCTCTCTTGGCAATGATGTGGGATTCATGAATGTCTATGACATTGCTACTATTTTGCAATGCTGAGGGAGACCCTCACTGGCAAAAGGGCATTGCTGTGCCAGTGGATCAGTACTGCGGGAGTGCTGCACATTTAACCCAGAGGACTTACGGGATATTGCATTGTTGTGGGGTTGTCATGAGGGAGCACTGTTCTGTTGTAGGGACAATACTGAGGGAGCGGTGCACTGTCACAGGAGAAGTACCTGTACTGAAAAAGTATCAGAATGTCGGAGCGTCAGTGAGTGCTGTCCCTTTGGAGGGGCAGTAATGTTGAGAGATACTACTGGAGGATCATTCTACTGAGAGGGGACATGAGAGCTGTTTCCACACAGCGAGTCGATCTGGAACTGCTGGCTGAAAGAACAGTGGAAGTAGATTCAACGGGAACTTTCAGGAGGGAATTGAAGAGGGGGATGAGAGAAGAGCAGTTTAGATGGGCTGAATGGCATTCCCTCCCCGATACAATATGATTCTAGGGTGGAAGAAGGGCGAGCTGGATCTTTCTCTGAACCTCCTCTTCATTCGGGGGGGATGTTCCATGCTGCTGCTTATTTCTTGGTGATGTGAGTTGGGTGCAGAGAGCTCCTCTGGAGGAGGTGTGGGCGTGATGCCTGATGCTGTCACCCTCTGCTGCACAACACCAGAGCATCTGGGCCAATGCATCTCCCTCTCACCCTGTCATAGAACAGGAGGGCAGCGTTCCAGCTGCACTTCACAAATAACAGTTTCACAACACCAACAAACAATACGAGGACAGAACGTTGTAATTTAACAAAACGTACTGTTAGCAATGACATTTAATTTTGCTCGGAGAAAGTGATTACCATTATTATTTCTGTGGTCGGTTAGGGTAAAAACCATAATCTGGAGGCTGCTGGGTTCTAACGCCCTGAGTAGTGATACAACAAACAGCTGGCAAAACGCATCCTGGATATAATCAAATAACAGTCCTCAGCAGTGTATTTGTTACGACCATGACTCAGGATAGTATTAATAGCTTATCCAACATAATTCAATGTACGCAAGTCTGAATGATGGAGGTCATTAACCCAGATCCCAGATCCCAGAACAATTAAGAGGATTTAAAGAGGAGAAACCTCCACCGGTAGTGTCAGGTGTTCAGAGGCATGAAGGGTGGTTGACAGGGATGCTCAGGAGAAATGAGCTGCCTGGGTGGACGAGCTGAGTTCTGCAGGACATTAAGATCATTAAGAGAAGAATGAGAGGGATTGAAAAATATAATGACTTAGTAACCTGTGGTCGAATAGAAGGTCAAACAAAACTGAAAGAGGGAAAAGAGAAAGAAAACAAGAAGTACCGTAGGCGAGAGAAAAGAGAGAGAGAGAGAGAAAGATAGAGTTGAAGAAAAGAAAAGATACCGCAAGTCTCACTAAAAGCACATTGCAAACATCAACGGCAATCTTTGAGCATTGTGTTCATTCCTATGGATATGACAAGAGAATCAGCAACTTCCTCATTCAGGGACTGGTTGAAGTGATGGATAAAAAGGGAAACGTATTTCAAAACTAAATTGCAGACTCAGTAATTTTAAACTGATGGGGAAGGTGGAAAGAGGTGGGAGGAGGCTGATGTAGAACAAGAGCACTAGCACAGAGCAAAAGGGCTGAGTGGCCTCCTTCTGTGTTGTAACTTTGAACAGTGATGTCACCTGCAAACTTGTAGATGGAGTTCGAGCCAAAGCTTTTTGTCATACAGTTGTGGGTGTAATGCCCCTGTCCCACTTAGGAAACCTGAATGGAAACCTCTGGAGACTTTGCGCCCCACCCAAGGTTTCCGTGTGGTTCCCGGAGGTTTTTGTCAGTCTCCCTACCTGCTTCCACTACCTGCAACCTCCGGCAACCACCTGCAATCTCCAGGAACCGCACGGAAACCTTGGGTGGGGCCCAAAGTCTCCAGAGGTTTCCGTTCAGGTTTCCTAAGTGGGACAGGGTCATAACTGGCGTTTGTAGGGGACGGAGAATGCCACCTTGTGGGGCACCGGGGTTAAAAATCATTGTGGAGAAGGTATTGTCACTGATCCTCACTGATTGTGGTCTCAAAGTCAGAAAGTTGAGGATCTAGCGGCAAAGGGGGGTGCTGCTTCTACATCCAGGAGTTCGGAAATGAGTTTGAATGGAACTATGGTGTTGAAGGTGGAGCTACGGTCAATAAATAGGAGTCTAATGTAGAAATCCTTATTGTCTACGTGTTCTGGGCCAGGGAGATGGCATCTGGTGTGGATCTGTTACCATGGTAAGCAAACTGCAGTAGGTCAAGGCTAGCTGGGAGGCTGGAGTTAATGTGTACCATCAACAGTCTCCTGAAGCACTTCATGATGATGAATGTCAGAGTCACTGGACAGTAGTCATTAAGGCTCACTACTTTACCATCGGGATCACTCATCAACGTATTTATTGTTGTATTTATCATTACTAACAGTATACTATAAGTATACTGTTTACTCTGTAAGCATTATGTGAATTGGTAATTTCATTGCAACCCAGTGTATATGACAATAAACTAATCTAATCTAATCTTAAAAACAGCAACCTGAACAAACCTTATTAAATATCAATAAAAGTCTACGCCAAGTCTATAAAATGGGTTCAGAAAATAATTTTGTAAATACCCAGATGTATGGAAGATTTCTGAAACATCTTCTAACTTGTAAACCTACTTCTTTATTCTATCCATTAAAACGCAAAGCCCAGTTTCAACTTTGAGAATGCACACTACATTTGAACCAACTTCATTTTAAAAAGGGAACGTTGTTCTGTAGCAATATTTACAAGTGAAATGTTGATTCCTACGTGGATTTATGAAGAGAGAAGTCAAAGGGCTTTGTCGGAGAGGCAGGTTTCAAAGGAGGTAAGAAAGGCAGGAAGATTTAGGGAGGGGTATTCCAGAGCTCAGGGCTCAGTCAGCTGAAGGTGTAACCTCTTGTGATTAGGAAGATACAGTATAACTGAGGATGTGCATGAGAACAGAAATAGAGGTGAGCACAAAGAATCAGCATTTTCCTCAGGGCTGTCTTTCACAATTTACGAACAAGAATCAGTATCCCTTGTATATCCAAGTGTGCTGCAATATTTAAACCTCTCTCACCATCTGGCCAGGCACAACTTGCCCACAGCTTTCAGACTCATGTGTTGCAATTTTAGACCCACTCATTTTCAAGCAGCATCTTGGATGGATACAGCCTTGGGGGATTTCTTTCCCTTGTTCTTCCATCACCAGCAGCCGTGTTGCCATGCTTGGTCACCCAACATGGCAAATCTCCTGTTGCCCCATTTTCCAACACTGCTCAAAAGTGAATGGAAGTTGCAATATCCACTCTGGATAACTGGCTTTCAGTCAAATTCTGATATAGCTCCATTACCAGTTTTAGATGACACCACTGTTGTGGGCTGGATCTCGAACAATGATACTACAGTGTACAGGAAGGATATGGAGATCTTAGTGTCAAGACCTCTCACTCATTGCCAGCAAAAAAAAAGAAGCTACTATTTACTTTAGGGGGCAAGGTGGTGTAAATTTCCCAGTCAGTATCAAAGGTGCCAAAGTGGAGATGGTCAAGATCTTCAGGTTCCTTGACGTAAATATCGGCAACATTCCTTCCTGGACAAACCACGCTGAAGTACTGCCAAGAGAGCACTCCATCACCTCTACTTCCTCAGAAGACTAAAGAAGTTCAGCATTTTCCAATTACATTTATTAACTTCTACAGATGCACCGTAGAAGGCATCCTTCCATGATGCATCATATCTTGGTTTGGCAATAGCTCTATCCAAGACTGCAAGAAATTGCAGTGTGTTGTGGATGCAGCTCAGTCCATCGCATATACCCTCTTTACCCTCCTTTTACAGCCCCCCCCCCCCCCCACCTCCCTCCCTTCCCCACTGACTCCATCTATGCTTAACACAGGCTCAGGAAAAATGACAACAAATCAAGGATCATTTTCACCGTGTTCAGTCCCTCTTCTCCCTTCTCCTGTTGGGCAGAAGATACAAAAACTTAAAAACATGTGCCACTAGATTCAGGAACAGTTTTTCCATTGCTCTTATCAGACTATTAAACGGTCTTCTCATAAGCTAGGGTGCAGTCCTGATCTTCCAATCTACTTCATTGCAGACGTAGCATTTTTTTATCTGTATCTTTTATGTAACTTTAGCTCAATAATGCTCTAACACCACATTCTGCACGCTTGTATTTTTCTCTTTGCACTACCTGTTGTACTTGTGTAGGGCTTGATTTTGCTCATGTATGGCATGATCTGACTGGAAAACAGGCATACAAAGTTTTTTGTTGTACCTCGATACACGTGCTAATAATGAATCAATACCAATACCTAATCAATCACTAATTAATAAACAAAAGGGACCACAGATAATACAAACAAACTGCACATAGTTGTATTCTTCTCTAATATCCAGGAGATTATCCTGAATTCCTGGAGACATGTAAACATCCTGGGAGAGCCTGCCTTCTAATGGAGAGAGATTGGAAAGTATTTACCTCCACAAAGTTTCCCATTGAATCTCTCACAGACCCAGTCTTGGCACTCACACCGGGATCCATAGAATCTCCCCGGCTCACTGACAAGGCAGACGCATCTTCCACAGTCGCACTGTCCGCGCCCACTGCAGATCAGATCATCCGGAGAACGGCACTGGTTTTCCGCTTCCCGCACGGACAGCTCACAGGAACCAGAGAGGTGTCTTCATGTCACATCACCACCAAGAGAAAAACGGCAGGTTAAACGCCAGCCACGCTTCATGTTTCCAATTTACATTCATTAACTTAAATAATCAAAAAACTGAACAGTGAACATTATATATAACCTGAAAAAGACTCAAAGTGCTGCTGGAGTAACTTAACGGGTCAGGCAGCAACTCTGGAGCAAATGGATAGATGACATTTCAGGTGGGAACGATTCTTCAGACGTTGCATGAAGGAAGAAAGCTGGATGAGAGGAGGGCCAGGACAAAGCATGGCAGGTCGTAGGTTGAAACAGGTGAATGGGGGTTTGACAGGCAGATGATGAACAACGGCCAGAGATGAAAGACAAAAGGTGTGAGACAAAAGGATTGAGGAGTTGCGAATTGCGGTGGTAAGGGAAGGAATGTGGGTGGAAATGGAAGGTGGAGGAGAGAAATAGGTGCAAATCCAGAGGAGAGTGGGCTGGGATAATGAGGGGGGTGGTCAATGGAGGCAGATACTCACTACATTTAAGAAGCATCGAGTGTGCCGCCGTGAAGAAGATACCTGCAGGGGAAGGTCGGAAGCTGACGAGCTCGGCCCCAAAGACCGGTGAGTTGAGGAGGGGTGAGGCACTGGCGATGATGACGGACACAAGGAGATGGCCGGTAGGAGAGAATACGGTGGTATTGCCACCAGCACCTTCAAGATCAGCTATGGAAGGTGCCCCCAGGATACAAAGGTGGTCTAGCGAGGAGAGGGACATTGGTTCGCAGGTCGAGCCGGCCAAAGGCATCAGAGGAGACCCTGCAGCAGCCTGGGACTTACCTGTATTGGGGGGTGCTCCAGTACATCTAGCATGTGGACTTGGGACTTTTACTTTGTAAATGGTGCTAAAATATGGTGACTGTGCATGTGTGAGCTGTGCAAAAAATAATTTCACTGTACAGTGCACACATGACAACAAAGAACCATTGAACCAACACTTGATTGGCAAGGCACGGAAGGCTATAGATCAAGTGCAGGTAAGTGTGATTTGCATAGATAGGTACAACAGGTGGCATAGATTTAGGGCTGAAGGGCCTCTTTCTGTGCTGTACAACTATGATTCTAAGTTATTAAGAAATGCAGCTGGCTCTTAAACAACCTTTCAAATGGCAGAGAAAAGCATCCAGTTCCTGCAATAGTCAGATGGTGACGAGATGCTGGCTTGCCCAGTGACACAGAAACAAACATGTGGCTTCTGAAGGTGCATTTCTGAAATAAGAATTGTCTGATTTATGGGGAAACTAATTGTGGAAGCAATGTATGAAAGCAAGAAGTAAATTTGATAGATGTTTATACCTTCAGCTGAAATAGCTTAATAAAGTGTAGATTTATAAACTATAAATATTTGCTTTTTTTCTCTTGGGTTTTATGCACTAATCAGTGTTTGTGTTTTGCTGCTAAAAAATGTTTGATTCTTTCAAAAGAGTTGATTAATAATTTCCAGAGTGGTTTCTTCCTGTGTTCTTGATGCCGAAATCAGGAATTCATTCAAAAATTGAAAATGGAGGTTGGTGGGTTTTTTATTGGATAAATAAGGATTTTTTAAAGTTTCAGAATCAGGCCAGGAAAAGGAGCACAAATCAACCAGGCAAAATGAACTGGAAAGTCTGAACAACCTCCGGTTCTGACGATATTGTCCAAAGATGGATATGATTCCTGACCGATAAGTAATAACTAGAGCCAGGATTTTTCCATATATGACATAAACGCCTTTTCATGCCTTTTTTTTTGATGATATCACCAGGAAGATGCCTTTTTCATGATCGAGTGCCTAAATTGGCCTTTTTTTGCAGTTTTGCTAATAGGTCATGCTATTTTCCCTAGTTGTACCGTGATTACATTGACGCTTTCTATGTTAACACGTTAATATTAATGTTATTATTAACGTGTTAACATAGTATAACTTACAAGAAAACTTCCACCACCGGGGTGAAACCGGGCGCGCCACTGTCGGTCATTCATTCGTTCGTGCCACTGGTCCAAGATCTATTTAAGAAAGAACTGCAGATGCTGGAAAAACCGAAGGTAGACACAAAATGCTGGAGAAACTCAGCGGGTGAGGCAACATCTATGGAGAGAAGGAATAGGCGATGTATAGGGTCGAGACCCTTCTTCAGACTGATGTGGGGGGGGGGTGGAAAAAGAAAGGAAGAGGCGGAGACAGTAGGACTAGAAGGAGAGCTGGGAAGGGTCAGGGGGAGGAGGGAGAAGACTAGGGCTATCTAAAATTAGAGAAGTCAATGTTGATGGGGTGTAGACTACCCAAGCAAAATACCCAAGCTTGTCTCCTCACTACATTTACTGCTGGCTCCAGTCGTAAATCTGAGTTTGAATGATCTGTGCAAGGCATTCATTGATGCTGGAATTCCACTGTGGAAATTTTTAGAGAAATACACAGAGGAACATATACCGAACGAGTCATCATTACGGAAAAATTATGTTGACAGCAACTTGAACATTGTTGTGCAGAAAATTAGAGATGAAGTTGCATGCAACAAAATATGGATCTCAATAGACGAGACAACCGATGCTGTGGGAGATTGCCAATGTGGTCATCGGTACACTGGAGGCAGATCAACCATCAAAGGAGTATTTTTGTTGACATCGGAAGTATTGGAGAAGTCAAACAGCTCAACTAATGCTCAGTTGTTTATATCTTCACTTGCTGTACTTTGGCCAGAAGGTATAAAACACAAGAACATTCTTCTGTTTGGAACTTAAAGTTTTATTCCCCAAAATGTTGCATTCGACATGCTTAGCTCAAGGACTTCATAAAATTTCCAAGCACATACGTAACTTGTTTCCAAATGTCAATCGCCTAGTTTGCAATGTCAAGAAAATCTCCCTCAAAGCACCGTCACGTGTGCAGTTGTTCAAGGTAATGGCACCCAAGATTCCGCTACCTCCTCAGCCCATTTTGACTGGGTGGGGTACATGGCTCTCTGCTGTACTCTACTATGCTGCAAATTTTGAAAAGATAAAAGAACTCGTCAACTGTTTTGAAGAAGAAGAATCTGCTGCAGTCAGGATCGTCAGTGAAATCATGCAGAAAAAGTCCCTCCACCGCGATCTTTTGTTTATTGCTTCCAATTTTGCAAACTGCGCAAAAGCTTTCACTTTCCTTGAGAAACGTGGCGAAACATTAGTGAATAACTCAACAAAGTAACTGACGATATTCGTAAAGTTCCCGCCGATGTAGGTAAAGCCATACAAGGAAAATGTGAGAGAGTGATTTTAGCTAACAAAAATCTTGAAGAAATAGAAAACATAGCTAAAGTTCTCAAAGGTAGTCGTAATGCACAAGATATCAACATGAATATAGAGTCTGTAGCTTGTTTTGGGTATGCACCAGTGACCTCAGCTGAGGTAGAAAGAAGTTTTTCACAACTGAAGCATATTCTGTCTGACAGACGGCATAGTTTAACAACAGATAATTTGAAAAAAATGCCAGTAATAAGTGCAACCAGGCAACTTTGGTCATAGCTTTATATTACCATTTTTAACCATATTTTGGTTGTGGAAATAAATGCCTTTTTATGCCTTTTTGCCAATAAATGCCTTTTTCATGCCTTTTTTGAAATTTTATTATGCCTTTTTGCCTGCCTATTTCAGAGTTTTTTAGTGCCTAAACATCCTGGCTCTAGTAATAATCTTGCTCACTTTATCTCATGTCTATAATGGAAAGAGAGAGAAGATTGCAACAGATTTTGACATTCTCTCTTTAGTACTCGATGTAGGGAAAAGCCCATCTGTTACTGGAACTGCTAATTGTTAGTTGATGTGATATATATGTCACGATAAAATGTATGGCTCTAATGTTTTCTTCTTCCAGTGACAAAGCCAGCACATACCACCTCACAGAAAGGTGAAACAGGAAGAGAGATTTATGGGGCATTGGCAGTGTTAGGTAGTTTTAGATATGAATGAAAAGTGATTGGATTGATCAAAGCTGTGTTCTTTTGAATCAAATTGCCTGAGAGCTTATGAAACCTAGTTTGAGGGGAGGGGAGGGGGGGAAAAAGGACTCACCTCTGTGAATAGAGATGTCAATAAACTCAAGGCAAAATTTGGAGTAATTGAAAGAAGGATTAGATGAGAGTTGAAGGTGAAATAGAACATTAATGTGTCTATTTGTGTAGCCTTCTATGTTAAAAGAAGCTGCACACTAGCATCTTCCCGTCTTAGAAGTTGAAGTGAGTGCCTGTCTCCCAGGCCCTGAAGGATATTCCATCTTATCCAAGAGTGGATCTTGGCATTTCGTTTTGTTGACCAGTGGTCAACCAACCTGTCAGATTTGATTTTTGGTTTGGTGTTTCTTTCCGCAAGGGATCATTTTCTCCATCAGCTGAAATGAAAAATGACCACTTTGCTTTCCATCAACATTTTAATTCATTTTACCCAATTTAGTTTCAGATAGAAGCCTCATCCTCCCAGGGGCAGTCGGAGATAAGCAATGAACACTGGTCCTGCCGATTACACCCATATCGCAAGAAGAAATAACAGAGAAACCTTGTACCAGACTCAGTAACTGAGGTCAATTGTTGGCTTCCTGTTCTTGAGGTCCAATAAATTCGCTTAACTTATCATTGGGCAATATATCTGATCAATGGTAATAAATTAGAAGACTGTAAATTAGCATAGTACTGCAGATTGCAGCCAAAAATGTTTATTATTTTTATAGGATATAGTTTCTCTCTTTCTTTTGTTAAATTGCTCATTGTGCATCCAGTTCAGTCTGATACTTTTCACATAAATCAAGCAGGGAGAAACTTCCCTGCCAACACCAACTCATAATACTTCATCACAGAATTATGTGCATATTATTTTAAAAATCAATTAATTCCAAACACACACAACTTTTAAGAGTCTCACTGGAAATGCTAAATACTTATTCTAAATACATGTTGAAAACTGATTCAAATCTCAAAGACAGGAGCGTGACATTACCGATCGATTGAAGGAATGCTGTGGCATTAAAATACCCGAGATCATGTAACAAGTCTTTTCTCAAGCAATCATCCTCATGAACTAAGAAAATAGATTTATGGTTTTATTGATAACAGGTACGTTGCCTAAGACATTCCTGAAATGCTGTTAGAATTCAACTGTGGAAAACAAATGCTAATCAATAGCAGGGTGAAATTTGAAAATTGACAAACACTCATTCTGTCAGGCTGTCAAAGTGTTGTGCAGAGACATGTTTAATTGTGCTTTCCTGCACAAATTTGTAAGTTGTATGTTTCAATCTTTTTGCAGGAAAGAAGCGAGTGCAGTTCCCAAATTGTTGCAGCAGTCAACAGCACTAGTTTATTTAAAGAACCCTTTTACAGCTGCATGTCATTCAGGACAGTAAAAATGTTACTGTTGCTGGACATTTGCAATCCCAATAAACAATAGCCTGGCAGAAGACAACAATAACGGATCGCAAACATTGCAGGAGCTGGACTCACCTTGTAAACTGCAAGAAGCTTTCAGGAATAATCACGGCAATTAGTAAAACGATGGATTTAACCAGGACGTCGGCATGCATGTTTAAGCTGAAGGTGACAAAATTAAAGTTTTAGTGCACTCAGGCTTCTCGGTCATTCTGTAACCAGCAAACCGCAAAGTGTGAAGTCAGTTTCAGCCCATTCACGACTACCTTCAATCTTTATTTGCCTACTGCTTGCCTCATGCAAGTGTATCTGATTAGTTAGAACTATGTGCGTTAGCTAGGTAGATTGCTAGAGCCAAAAGAAGCAAATTCCAGAGACTTTGCCATGGTAATTGGAAACACTTGTAGAACCAGATGCTCGTTGCTTACAGTCAGCAAGTATGGGAGTTATCAGCACTGTGGAAAAATCAGGTTAGCTGTTTTTTTTTGTCGCTTACAACTTGTCTGGGGAAAAGGAACGTGTTTCTTGCTTGCTGTTAATCACTGAGGGCAGAAACGATCACCATGATGTCACCATCAGCACCTCATATAATGCCCCTGCAAGATGCCCCATATAATGCCCCTGCAAGATGCCTCATATAATGCCCCTGCAAGATGCCCCATATAATGCCCCTGCAAGATGCCCCATATAATGCCCCTGCAAGATGCCCCATATAATGCCCCTGCAAGATGCCTCATATAATGCCCCTGCAAGATGCCCCATATAATGCCCCTGCAAGATGCCCCATATAATGCCCCTGCAAAATGCCCCATATAATGCCCCTGCAAGATGCCCCATATAATGCCCCTGCAAGATGCCCCTGCCCCTGCAAGATGCCCCATATCATGCCCCTGCAAGATGCCCCATATAATGCCCCTGCAAGATGCCCCATATAATGCCCCTGCAAGATGCCCCATATAATGCCCCTGCAAGATGCCCATATAATGCCCCTGCAAGATGCCCCATATAATGCCCCTGCAAGATGCCCCATATCATGCCCCTGCAAGATGCCTCATATAATGCCCCTGCAAGATGCCTCATATAATGCCCCTGCAAGATGCCCCATATAATGCCCCTGCAAGATGCCTCATATAATGCCCCTGCAAGATGCCCCATATAATGCCCCTGCAAGATGCCCCATATAATGCCCCTGCAAGATGCCCCATATAATGCCCCTGCAAGATGCCCCATATAATGCCCCTGCAAGATGCCCTATATAATGCCCCTGCAAGATGCCCCATATAATGCCCCTGCAAGACGCCCCATATAATGCCCCTGCAAGATGCCCCATATAATGCCCCTGCAAGATGCCCCATATAATGCCCCTGCAAGATGCCTCATATAATACCCCTGCAAGATCCACTCAACCCAACACTCACCCACCAGCCTCTCCCACTCGATGTGTCCAAAGGCGATGCAATTGAAAAGATGATCTTGCCCGCCAGATAGCGAGCGGGGAAGATCATCTCTGACCCCTTTTACCCTGGCCACAAACTCTTTGAATCACTTCCCTCTGGAAGGCGACTCCGGACTGTCAAAGCTGCCACAGCCAGACATAAAAACAGTTTTTATCCACGAGTAGTTGCTCTACTCAACAGCTAAAAATCTGTAGCCTCCCTTTGATCTGGTATTTTGTTGGTTCACATGCTTGATCAATGGTGTTTTATCATTAATGTTTTATTATTATTAATGCTTAGTTATTTCGGAGTCATTCGTAACTGTCACTGTATGTCATGTTGTTACTTGTGGGCGGAGCACCAAGGCAAATTCCTTGTATGTGAATACTTGGCCAATAAACGTACTTACTTACTTACTTAATAGTCTCCTTGCAGAAAACTGGGAAGTGCTCAGAATTCCTCTCTGTGCCCTTACAAGTCCATGGAATTCTCAGCAATGTGCTATCTTCCTCCCTGGCATTTGGGCAGAAACTAGCCCGTGACTGTTGACAGTAGCCTTGTACCAGAGTTTGCAATGTCGGTTGTACCCACTCGAACCTGTCAAGTCAATGTGAGGGAATTATCATTGGTGTTGAAAACTGTTACATAATCTAGCACATCAAACTGTAAAGTCAATAAATCTCGATAAGGTTTGGGATGTTATGCATCAGCCAATCGTCCAAACCTTCAACTGCTTTATCATAATGAAAGTCATTGACCTAAAGTGCTTACTGTTCATACTCCATGGATGCTGCCCGAACTGCTCAGTATTATCAACGTCTGAATTATTTCAGATATCTGGAATCTGCAGCATTTTGCTTGCAAGCTCTGATCTTGTAAGGTTTGTATGATATAAAAATAAGAGACTGTAGATCAGGGATAGCCAACCTATGGCAAAAGTGGTGCATTGAATGATTAGAAATGGCACTTTGCACCCCAGTGATAATAATAAATAAGCAAGCCTACTCATGCAAATATTAACCCAGTGCTCTTCAACCTGGGCGGTACCGCTCACTAGTGGGCGATTTAAGCTTTCAGGTGGGCGGCAGAATCATTACATGCTGAGGGGGCCAAACGACAGCCAATGGAAAAGGCGAGAGGCACAGCGGACGGTCACTGGCCTGCCGAGGTCGCTCTGTAGCAGAGTCAGACCACGTGCTGTCTGCATCGTGGAGGGTAGAGATTGTGGGCCCAGTGCTGCACCTGGAACTCTGGTGAGGTGAGTGTCAGTTCTGGCCCGCTGATGAGTGGCTGTTGGAGAGGCGAGGGTCGGCGGAATGAAAGTTCCTTTTCATCCATGAAATTGATTAAAGACAAAATTAGGTCACGATTGACTGATTCAAATTTGAAGAATTCTCCACTGCTCTCAGTAACAAATTTAACTCCAAACATCAAACGCTTGGCAAAATCAAAACAGACTCAAAAGTCTCATTAAAGTAAGTAATGTTTATCTTGATTTTATAGTAAATTATTATATCATGTAAAAATGCCATGTACATATTAAGATTTTTTACAAGAATTAAATGGGGGTACAAGTGTTGTATGGCGCATCTGAACTAGTGCGTGCAAAAATTGGCGCATGGAATGTAAAAGGTTGGCCATTCATGCTGTAGATGCTGTAATCTTGAGCAAAATCAAACTCCTGCATGAATTCAACAGATCAGGCAGCATGCATGGAGGGACGACATTTCGAGTTGGGACCCTTCTTCAGACTGATGGAGGGGAGAGAAAGCTGTAAAAGAGTGGTAGGGATGGTCAAAGCTTGGCAACTTCTAGTGGATTCAGGGTGAGGGGGAATGATTGGTGTATGGATGGAATTAATAACCGTCTAGAAGTGAAATGGAGATGAAACGATCAAATGATCAGCTAAGAAAGGGTGGAGTGAAATGTAAAATTAGAGGGAGGGATTATAAATGGAAGGGAATGGTGGGGTGGGGGGGGGTTGTAGAGAGGCGGAATAAAATAAAAATGGGGGTTCTAGGGAGAGTGGGAAATGGGGAGAAGGAGAAGGGTAAAGGAACTGGGTGACTGGGGCAGTGGGAGAAAGGTGTACACATGATGGGGGAAACAGGGTGGATTTCTGGGGGGTGGTGGGGGAAGGGGGTTGCATGCTTAATGCTGAGAATGGTTTCTCTTTTACTTACAATGACACAGATGGTGACCATTCAGCCCATCTCACCCATGCTGACTCTCAAGGGATCAATCTCACAACTTCCTGCAATTTTGCAATTAAAGCAGTGGACACTATTAAAAAAACTCGCCAGTCAAGCAGTATCCATGGAGAGAAACACGGTGATTCAGAAACGGGTTTAGCTTTCAGCATAAATATACACACAGACAGAGAAGGATAAGAGGTGCCTGATAGAGGTATAAAAGCCCATGAGGGGCATTTGTAGGGTAAACCGTGAGAAACTTTCCCCATTGCAGAGAGCATATGTTTAAATGAGTGACAGATGGGGGGGCTTATAGAGAACTTAGCACACAGGGTGGGGAGAATCTGGAAGATAGTGCCTGAGTGGGTGGTGAAGACAGTGATCCAGGGGAGTCTTTCAATTCTACTAGGATTGGTGCTGGGACCCTTGTGTTTATAATCGTCTTAGGCCCCCCTCGGTCATTGTTGACCATGGGTTGGACGACGCCTGTGAGTGGCTTTGTACGTAGGGGGACTGGTGCACAGACAGCCACCACACGCTCTTTGACAGATCTAGGTCAGGATCCAGTGGCATGGTGTCCAAGACGACTGGAGACCCTTTTCTGCTGCAGCCTTCATCCGCCTTTCTAGCCGTTGTGACGCTCCACTAAGGTCAGCCATCATCCTCCGCCTGTTCCACCGTTGAGGTCTTGGTTGGATTGCTCTTTGACAGAGTCCTACCCCTCGACCTTACTGCCATGGGTGGCCTTACCAGGAGCATAGCTCCAGACGGCATCGCTCTCAGGATCTCAAGACCACACAAGCTTCTCCACCACGACAAGGTGACAATCCACGGAGAAGAGTTTATAATAAACAGGAATTATTTGGATGTAAATATAGAAGCTTGATCAAAAGTTCCAGATGACACCAAGACTCGTGGAGTTGTTGACAACGTGAAGGGTAATTTGGAAGGCGGTATTGATTTGTTGGTGAAGGGGGCTCAGAAATGGCAGGTGGCGTTTAATCCAGAAAGAATGTACCCCATAATTGGTAAGGTCCTTGGGAGTATTAAGGAACTGAGGGATCTTGAAGTAAAAATTCACGGTGCCTTGAAAGTGGCGAAAGAGAAAGACAATATGGGGAGGAAAGCATATGGGATACCGGATTTTATTACTCAGGGCACTGAATACAACAGCGGGAAGTTTATTCTACAATTTTATAAAATACTAATCAGACCTTAATTGGTGTGCTGCTTGCGGCTCTGGTCACCACATTATAGGAAAGATATGATGGCACTGGATAGCATGCAGAGAAGATTCACCGGTATCTGCCAGGGATGGAACAGTTCAGTTATGAGAAGAGACTGGAGTAGTTGGCTCCATTTTCCCTGAAATGGAGGTGGTGATCAAGGGACATGATTTAAGTACAGGTCCACCACTGATTTTCCGGCAACTGATGGTCCAGCACCTTCTTTAATCTGGACAAAATGACGAATACGCAATTGGAATCCTGCCCGGGAGTCCCCCGAAAATGTGGCGCTTAGGCCAGGTGAGGCTGCCGATCTAGATCTCATTGGGAATTCCGCAGCCGATCGGTGGGTTGAATTTGCCCTCTGCAACCGAGATTCTGCAAACTCCGGCCCGACCTGAGCCAGCAGTTCCGCTCCCATAGCCGACTTCTGAGGCCGACTTTGCGGTATCTCAGCCCCCGAGTGGCCTAGGTGCATGGGCGGAAATCCTGGGGGGATCGGGGGGGAAGGGTCCCCTCCCCATGTTTTGAGCGGTGGGGGACAATCCCCCCCATGTTTTGTAATCCGGATTTTGAAATTCAGTGAACATATTTTTTATTAAACTCACAGTTTTCCGCGAGACAGTGGGGGTGTCACTGTTAAGTGCTTGTTAACTGTCACTATTAACATCGTATTAACACGATGTGTCACCAATTGTGTTTGACCTTCAAGAATCTGAGAGAATTTCTTAAAGCTGTCTGATACAGGTACAATTACCATTTGAACTAATTGGATGTATTGGTGGATGAGAAAGATTTAAATGGGTATCGGATTTAAATGGGTCAGGTCATTACGTGCTCCGGTCGAACGGGTTTCCTGACTGGCTTGCAGGCAAGTCCCTCATTCACGGTCACTCACATAATTTAGTATTTTCTCCCCATCTCTCTCTCCCCTCTTCTCAGAGGGTGAGACCTCTGTTGCTCTGGCAAAATGGATAATCCAGAAAGGTTCTGTCCATAAAACTTTAAGGGGTGTAGCTAGGGAAGACTTTGTCCCATATCAGAGATAGTTAGAGGTAGAGGGCATAGATTAAGTGTAGGGGAAGAGATTCAGAGAGGATATGAGTGGAATCTTCTTCACCCAGACAATGGTGCCTGGAATAAATAGGCAAACTGGTGGAAGCAGAATCACTGCCAACATATAGGAAGTCTCTGGATGATAATTTGAATCACCCAGGAATAGACAGCTACTGGCGAAGTGCTGGAGGATGGATTAAATGAGGATTGGCACCCACTGATTGGAATGACCGTGATGGGTTAAATGGCCTGTTTCCGTACTCTAAGATAATGACGCTCTAACATTTCATATTTATCTAGAGGAGCATTGGAATCACCAAGTGGCCATCACTGTGGCACAACTGGTAGAGCTGCCACCTCACAGCGGCAGAGACCTACATTTGTGTTCAAGAAGGAACTGCAGATGCTGGAAAATCGAAGGTACACAAAAAAGCTGGAGAAACTCAGCAGGTGCAGCAGCATCTATGGAGCGAAGGAAATAGGCAACGTTTTGGGCCAAAACCCTTCTTCAGACTGATGGGGGGTGGCGGGGAGAAGGAAGGGAAAAGGAGGAGGAGCCAGAGGGCTGGGGGATGGGAGGAGACAGCCCGATGGCTAAGGAAGGGGAGGAGACAGCAATGGCTAACAAAATTGGGTGATTTCAATGTTCAAGCACGCAGGCTGCAGACTCCCCAAGCGGAATATAAGGTGCTGTTCCTCCAATTTCCGGTGTTGCTCGCTCTGGCCATGGAGGAGACCCAGGACAGAGAGGTCGGATTCGGAGTGGGAGTTGAAGTGCTGAGCCACCGGGAGGTCAGGTAGGTTATTTTCCAGGACCTCCTGAGACTTACATTTGATTCTGATCTCGGGTCTGTCTGCATGGAGTTTTGAGCAGTCTCCTGTGACTGCATGGGTTTCCTCCGGGAACACCAGTTTTCTTCCATATTCCAAATATGTGTGAGTTTGCTGGTTAATTGGCCTCAGTAAAACAAATCCCCCTAAAGTGCAGGGAGTGGATGAGAAAGTGGAATACCATAGAAGTAGTGTGAACGGATAATCAATGTTCAAGGGGGGGTATTTTTGTGTTGTATCTCTAAAACTAAAAAAATAAAACCCAAGGCAAAAAGGCTACGGACCATGTGTAACTAAATGGGATTTGTGTGTGTAGGAACAATGATCAGCATGCACACGAGAAGGGCCTGTTTCCGTATAACTCTTTAACTTACATAATGTTCGTTTATCATTAACTATAAACTATTGATTAATAGTTAAGTTTATCATTAACAATAAATTCATGCAAATATTATTTATACCTAAACAATAATTTTATGTTAATAGAGCCATGGAGCATGAAAACAGGCCCTTCTGCCCAACTTGCCCAGACTAAAAAAAATGTCCCATCTACAAAAAATGTCCCACTCTCTACATTTGGCCCAAATCCCTCAGAACCTTTCCTATCCATGTAACTATCCAAATGCCTTTTAAATGCCATTATAGTGCCTACCTCAACTGCATCCTCTGGCAGCTCATTCCATATACCCACCACCCTCAGTGAAAAAGTTGCCCCTCGGGTTCCTCATATGAGGAAAGATTGAAAAGACTAGGCTTGTATTCACTGAAGTTTGGAAGGATGAGGGGGAATCTTATAGAAACATTTAAAATTATAAAAGGACTGGACAAGCTAAATGCAGGAAAAATGTTCCCAATGTTGGGCGGATGTTCCCAATGCCCAAATGTTCCCAATGTCCAGAATCAGGGATCTGTGTTGGGTCCACTGTTGTTTGTCATATACATCAATGATCTGGATGATGGTGTGGTAAATTGGATTAGTAAGTATGCAGATGATACTAAGATAGGTGGAGTTGTGGATAACGAAGTAGATTTCCAAAGTCTACAGAGAGATTTAGGCCATTTGGAAGAATGGGCTGAAAGATGGCAGATGGAGTTTAATGCTGATAAGTGTGAGGTGCTACATTTTGGCAGGACAAATCAAAATAGGACGTACATGGTAAATGGTAGCGAATTGAGGAATGCAGTTGAACAGAGGGATCTAGGAATAACTGTGCATAGTTCCCTGAAGGTGGAATCTCATGTAGATAGGGTTGTAAAGAAAGCTTTTGGTGTGCTAGCCTTTATAAATCAGAGCATTGAGTATAGAAGTTGGGATGTAATGTTAAAATTGTACAAGGCATTGGTGAGACTAATTCTGGAGTATGGTGTACAATTTTGGTCGCCCAATTATAGGAAGGATGTCAACAAAATAGAGAGAGTACAGAGGAGATTTACTAGAATGTTGCCTGGGTTTCAGCAACTAAGTTACAGAGAAAGGTTGAATAAGAGGTATTTATTCTTTGGAGCGCAGAAGGTTAAGGGGGGACTTGATAGAGGTCTTTAAAATGATGAGAGGGATAGACAGAGTTGACGTGGATAAGCTTTTCCCATTGAGAGTAGGGAAGATTCAAACAAGAGGACATGACTTCAGAATTAAGGGACAGTTTAGGGGTAACATGAGGGGGAACTTCTTTACACAGAGAGCGGTAGCTGTGTGGAATGAGCTTCCAGTGGAAGTGGTGGAGGCAGGTTCGATTTTATAATTCAAAAATAAATTGGATAGGTATATGGATGGGAAAGGAATGGAGGGTTATGGTCTGAGTGCAGGTAGATGGGACTAGGGGAAAATAAGTGTTCAGCACGGACTTGTAGGGCCGAGATGGCCTGTTTCCGTGCTGTAATTGTTATATGGTTATATGATATGGGGAGAACGCAGGCACAGGTTATTGATTGGGGACGATCAGCCATGATCACAATGAATGGCGGTGCTGGCTCAAAGGGCCGAATGGCCTCCTCCTGCACCTATATTCTATGTTTCTAAACCTTTCACCTCTCACTTTCCCCCTCTCCTCTGGTTCCTGATTTATCCTACTCTGGGTAAAAGACTGTGCATTTATCGTATCTGTGCATTTATCCTATCCTATGGTGGCCGATTAGGAAAAGGGGAGATGCAACGAGACCTGGGTGTCATGGTACACCAGTCATTGAAAGTAGGAATGCAGGTGCAGCAGGCAGTGAAGAAAGCAAATGGTATGTTAGCATTCATAGCAAAAGGATTTGAGTATAAGAGCAGGGAGGTTCTACTGCAGTTGTACAGGATCTTGGTGAGACCACACCTGGAGTATTGCGTACAGTTTTGGTCTCCTAATCTGAGGATAGATATTCTTGCCATAGAGGGAGTACAGAGAAGGTTCACCAGACTGATTCCTGGGATGGCAGGACTTTCATATGAAGAAAGACTGGATAGACTTGGCTTGTACTCGCTAGGATTTAGAAGATTGAGGGGGGATCTTATAGAAACTTACAAAATTCTTAAGGAGTTGGACAGGCTAGATGCAGGAAGATTGTTCCTGATGTTGGGGAAGTCCAGAACAAGGGGTCACAGTTTAAGGATAGCAGGGAAGTCTTTTAGGACCGAAATGAGAAAATCATTTTTTACACAGAGAGTGGTGAATCTGTGGAATTCTCTGCCACAGAAGGTAGTTGAGGCCAGTTCATTGGCTATATTTAAGAGGGAGTTAGATGTGGCCCTTGTGGCTAAAGGGATCAGGGGGTATGGAGAGAAGGCAGGGATGGGATACTGAGTTGGATGATCAGCCATGATCATATTGAATGGTGGTGCAGACTCGAAGGGCCGAATGGCCTACTCCTGCACCTATTTTCTATGTTTCTATTCCTCTCATGGACTTACACGCCTTTATAAGATCACCCCTCATGCTGCTGTGCTCCAAGGAATAAAGTCCTCGCCTGCCCATCCTCTCACCACAGCTCAAGCCCTCCAGTCCTGGCCACAGCCTCGTAAATCTTCTCTGCGCTCTTGTGCATCTGCATCTTAATGACTTATTTCTGTCCATTTCTGCAACATCATTAACTTAAAATGATAATTTTGGTTAAGTTGACCCCTGGTACAAAGCCTGGTGGTTCCAATGGAGATGAAGCAACAGGTAAGTCGTTGCCATTGCACCTGCACCGACCGGAAATCCCGCCTCATATCTATAGCAACCCGGGCGCTTCCGGTACCAAGGTTGTTGATGGAAGTGGAGGAGAGGGAGAAGTGAGATCGCAGAATTGTTGCTTCAGGTGGCCTGGTCGGGCACGGGTGTTCGTTGGGAAGGCGGCGGTGAGTGCAGTTGACTCCCGGCCGGCTGTCAGTGAGAGGGTTTGCAATGTCACCGGGCTTGGGGGATGAGTGCATCTTTGCAAGGCTAAATATCCGGATGCGCCGAGTGAGAGAGATGCTGGCGAACTGTTGCTCCTCCACCGATGCGAAGCCTCGGGGCTGCAGCATCCGCGCATGGAGGCGAATGCTGCCGGGAGAACAGTCCCATTCCACGGATCTGTTGCTATGGATGCAGCACTTTGCATCGTTCGGGAAAAAGCAAAACAAGGATGGGTTAAAACCAGGCCTGCAGATCTAATTCCTTTTAATCACCCGCCTCAAACGAGTTGTGATGCACGTTCACTGCTCCAAACGTGAGGTTGCCCCCGGCAACAATCCCAGGCCTTTCCAGAAATCCACAGGGCTCCTGTACATGTCCAGGCAAGGCTGGGTTTAAGCCACGATGATGTTTAGTTTCCTGCACGTTAAATCCATATTGCATGAAAACTAAATGTGTTAAATACAGCAAACTAAACGCATTTAGATTCCTGCATGTTGGACTCCATACATACAGTGCCCTCCATAATGTTTGGAGCAAAGACCCATCATTTATTCATTTGCCTCTACTCCGCAATTTGAGATTTGTAATAGAAAAAAAAATCGCATGTGGTTAAAGCGCACATAGTCAGATTTTAATAAAGGCCATTTCTATATACACTTTGGTTTCGCCATGTAAATTACAACAGTGTTTATTTGTCCCCCACATTTCAGGCAACATTGGCCATGCAGTTATCAAAATTGAAAATATTGGGATTAACACGTCTGCTCACTGCATTTCAGCAACAGTAAGGCATTATTTGTGTTTTTTCTTGATTCCTTTAGTATCTAAAAAGTCTCAGAAGTGATAAATCTGACTGTAAATTTTGCTTCAGAGGCGTTTTATTTTTGTATGTAAAAACCCACTTGAGAACCATGGGCGATTTTAAAATGTTACAGCCAGATTTATCACTTCTGAAACTTTTTAGATGCCAAAGGAGTCAAGAAAAAACACAAATAATGCCTTACTGTTGATGAAATGCAGTGAGCAAACGGCCAATGTTCACCAAGCAATTTGGCTGTTGTCCCTTCAGCTCTCGCTTCTATCTACTGTCATTTTCTCCTCACTTGGAATTCTGAAGCAGGCTAAATGTCTCTCACGCTTATCCCGATTTCCATATTTATTTACAGCTCAAAAATTGAGCATTTCGGCGGGTTTTAACGGGCCCGCTACGCTGGAAACAATGGTCAATGCTTACCTGCTGTTCATCGCGTGTACTCCAGTTGGCGTGGGGTAGCAACAGTACGGGTCATGGGTTGTGACCCGACTGTCGTGCAACCTCCCTATTGCAGCCATCTTCAGCTTATGCTTGTTTTGGGGGCTAGTCCTCTTCAGTTTTCTCGTGAGCATATAAAAGGCATGCTCAATTGGGTTCAGATCGGTTGGCCACTCATAAATTGTCCATTTTTTAGCTTTGAAAAACTCCTTTGTTGCTTTAGCAGTATGTTTGGGATCAGTGTCTTGCTGTAGAATGAACCACTGGCCAATGAGTTTTGAGGCATTTGTTTGAACTTGAGCAGATAGGATGTGTCTATATACTTCAAAACTCATTATGCTACTACCATCAGCAGTTGAATCATCAATGAAGATAAGTGAGCCAGTACCTTCAGCAGCCATACATACCAAGGCCATAACACCCCCACCACCGTGTTTCACAGAAGAAGCGGTATGATTTGGATCTTGGGCAGTTCCTTATCTCCTCCATACTTTGCTCTTGCCATCACTTTGATATAAGTTAATCTTCGTCTCATCTGCCCACAAGACCCTTTTCCAGTACTCTTTTAAGTACTTCTTGGCAAACTATAACCTGGCTGTGCTATTTTTGTGACTAACCAGTGGTTTGCATCTTGCATTGTACCCTCTGTATTTCTGTTCATGAAGTCTTGTTCGATGACTGTGGTCATTAACAAATCCACACCTGACTCTTGAGGAGTGTTTCTGATCTGTCGGACAGGTGTTTGGGGAGTTTTTATTATAGAGAGAATTCTTCTGTCATCAGCTGTGGAGGTCCTACTTGGCCTGCCAGTCCTTTTGTGATTAGTAAACTCACCAGTGCTCTCTTTCTTCTTAATGATGATGTTCCAAACAGTTGATTTTGGTAAGCCTAAGGTTTGGCTGATGTCTCTAACAGTTTTATTCTTGTTTCTCAGTCTCATAATGGCATATTTGACTTCCATTGGCACAACTTTGGTCCTCATGTTGATAAACAGCAATAAAAGGTTTCCAAAGGTGATGGAAAGACTAGGTGCAGAGAGCTCTCTTATACCTGCATTAAGGAGGCAATTAAACATACCTGAGCAATTACAAACACCTGTGAAATTATGTGCCGCAAACATTATGGTGCCCTGAAATGGGAGGACCATGTATAAACACAGCTGTAATTTTTACATGGTGAAACCAAAATGTATAAAAATACCCTTTAATAAAATCTGACAATGTGCACTTTAATCAGGCATGTGATTTTTTTTCTATTACAAATCTCAAATTGTGGAGTACAGAAGCAAATAAATAAATGATGGGTCTTTGTCCCAAACATTATGGAGGGCACTGTATGTGAACTCTGTGATTGGCTAGTATGGAGACTATTTTATTGACCTCACTCCCTGGTGTCACTGTTGTCCTTCCCCATGCCTTGGCCGCTAATAAACACCGACTTTGGCTCCCTAATCCTTGATTAGTCTGTCCATCCTACCCTGTGCCTGCACATCAGTGCCCACTTTTTATTCATAGCACTTCACTTTAAACTTTTCACTTTGAACTCTTGCTGCTCTCTATCCTTTCTCCTCTAAGACACTATGCACTCTCTCTGGGATCCCCACCATCCCCCCCTGCCTTGGCCAGGGCCACTGCTCCAAAATAAAAGTCACAAGTTTAAGAGGGAGGTAGCACAGAGTCTTCCCTGAGGGTCCATGAAAATCTTTTTTAAAGGGCAGAGGAAGCAAAGTCTTTGAATACTTTTATAGATGGACTGATTCACGATAAGTACAGGATGAATGGTTGTCGTAGAGAGATGTGAATTTGGTATTGAAGATACTGTCTGGTTAGCAAGGAGTCTGTTCTGCAGGCCTTGTTTAGCTCCTAATTCGAATGTTTGTAATTTTCTGATTGCTTGAGATCTCTGCATTCCTCTAATTCTAACCCCACAATTATACCAGGTTTCTGTCATTACGTCAGTGGTGGCTGCATCTTCAGCTCGTTGGACCCTTGGCTCTGAAAATGATAACTTAAATTTCCCCAGCTCCCTCTCTATTTGATCCTGCTTAAAACTGCAGGTCCAGCTTTGGATTATCTCCCTTTTACCCCCTTGTTTGGCTCAGTCAGACTTTGATGTTCATATCCTCTGAATGGCCTTGACATTGCATTGTGCTTAACGGACACGAATAGCCCCAAGTTCTGGTGAGAGCCAGCTGTCGCCACTCACAAATGTTTGTCCACCCTTCCTGCAGGTGGGTGTTACCAAGGTAAGCCTCATCAAAACCAGATACAGTGAAGGCTGGGCTTGAGAGGCAATGGTTTTGCTTGTCACATGTTTTAGCGTCCTGATACATACATAGAAAATAGGTGCAGGAGTAGGCCATTCGGCCCTTCGAGCCTGCACCGCCATTCAATATGATCATGGCTGATCATCCAACTCAGTATCCCGTATCTGCCTTCTCTCCATACCCCCTGATCCCTTTAGCCACAAGGGCCACATCTAACTCCCTCTTAAATATAGCCAATGAACTGGCCTCAACTACCCTCTGTGGCAGAGAGTTCCAGAGATTCACCACTCTCTGTGTGAAAAAGTTTCTTCTCATCTCGGTCCTAAAGGATTTCCCCCTTATCCTTAAGCTGTGACCCCTTGTCCTGGACTTCCCCAACATCGGGAACAATCTTCCTGCATCTAGCCTGACCAACCCCATAAGAATTTTGTACGTTCCTATAAGATCCCCTCTCAATCTCCTAAATTCTAGCGAGTATAAGCCAAGTCTATCCAGTCTTTCTTCATATGAAAGTCCTGACATCCCAGGAATCAGTCTGGTGAACCTTCTCTGCACTCCCTCTATGGCTATAATGTCCTTCCTCAGATTTGGAGACCAAAACTGTACGCAATACTCCAGGTGTGGTCTCACCAAGACCCTGTACAACTGCAGTAGAACCTCCCTGCTCCTATACTCAAATCCTTTTGCTATGAAAACTAACATACCATTCGCTTTTTTCACTGCCTGCTGCACCTGCATGCCTACTTTCAATGACTGGTGTACCATGACACCCAGGTCTCGCTGCATCTCCCCTTTTCCTAATCGGACACCATTTAGATAATAGTCTGCTTTCCTGTTTTTGCCACCAAAGTGGATAACCTCACATTTATCCACATTATACTGCATCTGCCAATCATTTGCCCACTCACCCAGCCTATCCAAGTCACCTTGCAATCTCCTAGCATCCTCCTCACAGCTAACACTGCCCCCCAGCTTAGTGTCATCCGCAAACTTGGAGATGTTGCCTTCAATTCCCTCATCCAGATCATTAATATAAATTGTAAATAGCTGGGGTCCCAGCACTGAGCCTTGCGGTACCCCACTAGTCATTGCCTGCCATTGTGAAAAGGACCCGTTTACTCCTACTCCTACTGATGTGAGCCACATAGTAACAGTCCGGATCAATTCAAGACCAAATGTGATGTGGTGTTTCCTTCTTCCAATTAGTATTATCGAGTTGAGGATGTTAATTTCAACCTACAATGTCCATCCTTCACGCCAGGCTCTAATGTAGAAAACTACTTTATGTGTTAAATCAGTTATATAGTGCTTAGCGTTGTAGATTTTACTTCCTGGAGTTGACTGGAAATGTTTGTTGAGCTTGTGTGTTTTCCTGCTCTATTTTCCCTTTCTACGACAACCAAGTTCCTGAACCAACCGACGCAACCCTAAACCCACCTTGATAATTGAACGCTACGGGCCACTTTTTGCACTCCTGTTGACTTGTTTTTATTTTTAAATATACCTTTGCACTGACATCTGTTTTTTGCACAGTCTTCTTTCATTTGGAAATGTTACGTGTAATTTATGTATAATTTGATTTTTGTGTGTGTTGTCTGAGTCTGTGCCTGTGTTGCTGCTGCAAACAAGAATTTTCATTGAAGGTACCTCACCTTATTTGTGCATATTGACTGGACTATATTAAAGGCACCTCAGCTCTTTGGGCAGTGTTAGGAAGGTGCATCTTCTTGTACTTGACCTACATTAAGATTGTCTGACCCCATCTTTTGGTCCCACTCTTCGGCCTAATCTGATCCCCTCACTTCCCTTGGAATGTATCATTCCACCTTGGCGCCCAAAACTAGTCTTCCGGGGTAATATTTCTTCTTCTTTCCCACTCCGGTCCCTAGGAGCGTGATGTGAAGCCAACATTTCAGTTCCTTTCAATCCATGGTCATATGGGGCACAATTTTGGGGCACATGTTTCTATGTTTCTAATTGTTATTACCCCAAGATGATTAAATCTCTGAATTGGATATTATCATAAATCAAGGTGTTGTAGCATTTACAAAGATGTTAATTAAAAGTAATTTCTCCCAATTAATTATGAATAAATGTGTGCAAAGTAAGGATTAATTGTGATGTTGAGTTTTCTAAGTACAATAGTGCAGTTGTCTAGTTCGGAATAAATAGCTGAAAAGGAGAATTTGTTCAGTGTTCAAAGACTGTCCCTCACTCCAGCCACTGATGTAGAGACATGCTAAATGTGCTAACTTGGTTTTACTGTGGTTTGCATTATAGAATTTACTACTTGAAAGTGGTGTGCTTCAAAGATGTTGAAACGGAAGCAGAGTTCGAGAGTGGAAGTGCAGCCCGTTACCGACTTTGGTCCGGATGAGATGCTGACAGACAATGCGGACATTCTGTGGATTAACAAACCGGTGAGTTGAACTTGAAACCCCAGCCAGTGTGGTACTTTGCCACTCCAGCTGGCTTGGCCCCTGGGGTCTGTAATTCTCTCCCTTTTGCAAGTAATGATTTGGACGAGGGAATTGAAGGCAACATCTCCAAGTTTGCGGATGACACTAAGCTGGGGGGGCAGTGTTAGCTGTGAGGAGGATGCTAGGAGGCTGCAAGGTGACTTGGATAGGCTAGGTGAGTGGGCAAATGTATGGCAGATGCAGTATAATGTGGATAAATGTGAGGTTATCCACTTTGGTGGCAAAAACAGGAAAGCAGACTATTATCTAAATGGTGGCCGATTAGGAAAAGGGGAGATGCATCAAGACCTGGGTGTCATGGTACACCAGTTATTGAAAGTAGGCATGCAGGTGCAGCAGGCAGTGAAGAAAGCGAATGGTATGTTAGCTTTCATAGCAAAAGGATTTGAGTATAGGAGCAGGGAGGTTCTACTGCAGTTGTACAGGGTCTTGGTGAGACCACACCTGGAGTATTGCGTACAGTTTTGGTCTTCAAATCTGAGGAAGGACATTATTGCCATAGAGGGAGTGCAGAGAATGTTCACCAGACTGATTCCTGGGATGTCAGGACTTTCATATGAAGAAAGACTGGATAGACTCAGCTTATACTCGCTAGAATTTAGAAGATTGAGGGGGGATCTTATAGAAACTTACAAAATTCTTAAGGGGTTGGACAGGCTAGATGCAGGAAGATTGTTCCCAATGTTGGTGAAGTCCAGAACAAGGGGTCACAGTTTAAGGATAAGGGGGAAATCTTTTAGGACCGAGATGAGAAAAACATTTTTCACACAGAGTGGTGAATCTCTGGAACTCTCTGCCACAGAGGGTAGTTGAGGCCAGTTCATTGGCTATATTTAAGAGGGAGTTAGATGTGGCCCTTGTGGCTAAAGGGATCAGGGGGTATGGTGAGAAGGCAGGTATGGGATACTGAGTTGGATGATCAGCCATGATCATATTGAATGGCAGTGCAGACTCGAAGGGCCGAATGGCCTACTTCTGCACCTATTTTCTATGTATCTATGACCAAGTTCTTGGTCTGATAATTCCCTCTGTGGCGAAGTGTCAGTGTTTCTTTGAAGATCCCATTGTGAAGCACCTTGCCACATTTTTTGCATTAACGATGCTCTGTAAATGCAAATAATTATCCTTGACGATTTCTTCAAAATGATGCCCCCCCCACCCCCCCACCCCTACAAGTATTAAGTCCCTAATCCTGCAACTCCCTCTGTGGAGCTTGAGATGGTGCACATTGATATTAGACTGAGTTCTAAGGGAGGGTCTCTGAACTGTAACGTTAACTTTCTCGCTCCATGGATGCTGCCTGACCTGCAGAGTGTTTCTGGCATTTTCTGCTTTTATTGTAGCCTGATGGTTTTTAAAACAAGGAGCAAAAATTCCTTGGTTGGGCATCATAGACAATAGGTACAGGAGTAGGCTGTTCAGCCCTTCGAGCCAGCACCGCCATTCAATGTGATCATGGCTGATCATCCACAATCAGTACCTCATTCCTGCCTTCTCCCCATACCCCTTGATTCCACTAGCCCTAAGAGCTCTATCTAACTCTCTTTTGAATGCTAAATGTTATATTCCATCACCTGCAGAACTATCAGTCCGGTCCCACTCTTAGGGAAAGACACCAAGACTTTGGAGAGGGATTGGAGAGGTTTCCTGGAGTAGTTCCAGGGATGAGCAATTTCTGTGGAGTGTTTAGTTTAGAGATACAGCACGGAAACTGGCCCTTCAGCCCACCGGGTCAGTGCCGACCAGCGATCCCTGAGAGACCGGGGCTGTTCCAGCACAGGGATGGTGAAGGAAGTATTTAATGGAGACAGGAAGGATTTGTGTGGCAGAAGTGTTTCTAGTCATTGGTAAATAGAATTCAAGGGAGATGAAGAATTTTGAGGGTGGTGAAGATTTGGGCATTTTGTGCAACTGTGTACGGAAGCAGAGCAAAATTAAACCATAAATGAAGTTGGGAATGTAAACAATGTGGAAGTAGTGCAGAGAGCAGTAGTAGTGGGGAGCACGTTTATACTGCCAACATTGGTGCAATGGCTAGGCATGCTGCAAGGGTTTGAATGTCTCTGGACTTTGCTATCAAGCACATGACTCAAAACGGGAAGAATATTCAGTTTTGAGGAAACAAGGGTGTTGTGCTTGTGGGTCCGGTGAAATCTAGTCTCCTCCAGGGTACACAACATCTAGCCTTTATTATAGAACAATCCAACCCATTGTGTCACAGATCGACACAGAACCTTTTTCCCAGGCTGGAAATGACAAAGACAGATGGCAAGAGGGCACAGCTTGAAGGTGAGAGGAACAAAGTTGAAGAGATGTGCAGGGCAAGTTCATTTTTACAGAGCGTGATGAGTGCTTGGATCACACTACCAGGTGGTGGTGGAGGATTGTATAATTATAGATTTTAAGAAGCTTTTAGATGGGCGCAAGGATATGTAGACAGATTAGTTTAACCTGACATCATGTTCGGCACGGACATTGTGGGCTGAAGGGCCAGTTCCTGTGGTAATGAACAACTTACAAGTCTTTCCAGTCCTTCCAGTCACATACTCATTTCAGAAACTACATGCTTCAAAGGTGTTACCGTTCTGTCTGAGAACTTTGTGAAGTATCTTGTTCCCTTATGGTTCTTGTAATTGGTGCATACCTTGCTGGCCAGCCCCATATGGCTTCTTCACGCCCTTGGAGTGGCATCCAGACCAAGTGCCTGTGGCTTAATGGCGCCTCCTCCTGGTCAGACACAAATATTATATTAATCTCTCTTTCTCCTAGGTTCCTCTATATTGTAGAGCACACAGGCAGCATCTTGTAGCTTAGATTCAAAATGGAGGAAATCCCAAATGACTGGGGAGATGAATTAGCTAACTGTGAAATGAATTGGACCAAAGGTGTACTCTGGTGAATAGGATTTAAATTTATGTAAAATAAAATCATTCCCCAAATAGCGGGCGGCATGGTGACACAGTGGTAGAGTTGCTACCTTACAGCGCCAGAGACCCGGGTTCGATCGTAACTATGGGTGGTGTCTGTACAGAGTTTATACGTTCTCCCTGCGACCTGAGGGGATTTTCCCCAGGAGTTCCGGTTTCCTCCCACACTCCAAAGACTTGCAGGTTTGTAGGTTAATTGGCTTCAGCAAATTTGTAAATTCTCCCTAGGGTGTGTAGGATAGTATTCATTGCTGGTTGGCGTGGACTCTGTGGGCCTAAGGGCATGTTTCCGCGCTGTATCTCTAAACTTGAACTAAACTAGTGGGGGCCTGAGAGAGCCGTGTCAGATGTTGCTGTAAATGGGCTGATGTTGAAGAGCCATTCTCTTTCTGAATGTCTTTCAAGCTCTCTAGACTTACAATGCACATCACTGCCAGTGAGATGTTTCCCAAAATAGACACTGTTGTAATTTCAGAACAGTGACTATTTGGGTTATTGATAGGGGACAATTAGCCATGATCACAATGAATGGTGGTGCTGGCTCGAAGGGCCGAATGGCCTCCTCCTGCACCAATTTTCTATGTTTCTATGATGGTGAGCAGGTAAATTACTAGTTATCTTAGTCCTTAACTAGCAACCCAGAAACATGAGTTTACCCTCCAGTTGGAGTTTTAAATTCAAGTTATTAATAATCAAGAGGTAAAAAGACACCCTCAGTAATGTTGGTACAAAATCAGAGGAGCAGCAAAAACAACCTTGTTCATTGAAGTCCTTCAGGGGAGGAAATCCTCCAGCCCAGTTTGGTCTCTGTCTGCGTGTGATTCCAGAACCATAACTGTCCTCTGACACGAGAGCTTGGTTCAAGGACAGTTTGGAATTTGTGTGAACCAGACCGTTGAATCAGTTTTCAAAATGTCATTCAGTGCGAACAGAAAAGTAAAATACAAGCCAAAGATAGACGCAAAATGTTGTAGTAACTCAGCGGGTCAGGCAGCGTCCCTGGAGAAAATGGGTAGGTGACGTTCTGGGTTAAGACCATTCTTCAGACTGAATGGAGGAATCGGGGGGGGGGGGGGGGGGGGGGGGGGGGGGGGGGGGGGGGGAGATTGAGGTGTTTATACAAATGACCTAAAATTAGAGAATTGCAAGCTACCCAGGTAAAATATGAGGTAATGTTCCTCCAATTTGTGTGTGGCCTCACTCTGGCAAGGCAGGAGGCGCAGGACGGAAAGGTAGCAAATGTTTGTAGTTACCTTTGCTGTGTGTAACGTGGCAAAGGGTCGAGCAATGGAAAAGAAACAGTATCCCTTAATGTCCGTGCAGGTTCCTGAAATTGGGAATGCTCCTTGTCAGTGTGTGTAATGTTTGTTCTGGAAATGAGGATGCATGTAAAGAAAATGCCTACCCCAGAAATGCAGGCTGTGGCTCATTGAGCAGTTATCTCAGTATCAACACAGAAGGTCCACACCACAGTGCTGAGCACCGATTATTCATCATCATACATTGGCAGAGACTCTGTCCCTCACCTGAGAATTTAGACCAAGTTCCAGGCTCTTAGTGATGCAAAAGACCACTTGGTGCTATTCGAGATGCAGAAGTTCTCTTCTGGGCCAAAATGTAACCCTTAACAAATAACATGGGTAAGTTAGTCACTATCGATGTTCTGTTTGTGGGAGTTTACTTTGCATAACTTAGCTACTTTTCCCCCCAACTTCAATACCTGTCTGTAATGTACTCTGGGGTATTGTGAGAAAGCTATAAAACATTACGGCCATGTTTCAGTTTTCCTGTTGGAGGTGGGAGTCGTAACTGATATCTTCTCTGTTTGCAGTGGGTCCACTCTCTGCTGCGAGTTTGTGCCATCATCAGCGTGATTTCCGTCTGTATGAATACACCCAAGACCTTTGAGCACTACCCACCGCTTCAGCATGTAACGTTCGCCCTCGACACTCTTCTCATGTTCTTGTATTCTTCGGAGATGATTGCAAAGATGCACATTCGGGGCATTGTTAAGGTATGTTCATCTACAATACAAGCAATGTTGACTGTTGATGACAGCCAGTCTATTGTTGCAAAACACCTTGTTTATTTAGCGTTTCGATGTATGGATGTCCCATAGTTCCTCTATTCCAGAAAACTCCTGATTCCACTGTCATTGTGGACCAGATGTATTGATTCATTGTCACCGGTCAAAGCCCTCATTTACTGCCTGTTTCTAATTGGCCCCGTGAGATACCTCATTGTATCATTGTGGTGCATGTGGTTAAGATGCTTCTCGGGTGCTGTGGGATAAAAGTTCCACTCCATTGAGGATAAATGAGGATCCTGTGGATAGGGTGAACTGTTATATCTGTAAATATCTGGGAGTCCACATCTCCGAGGATATGACATGGGCATCACACGCCTCAGAACTCGTGAGTAAGGCAAGGCAGCGCCTTTACCACCTCAGGCAATTGAGGAAATTCAGAGTGTCTCCGAGGATCCTCCAGTGCTTCTACGCAGCGGCGGTGGAAAGCATCTTGTCCGGGAACATTACCATCTGGTTTGGGAATTGCTCTGCCAAGGACAAGAAAGCTCTGCAGAGAGTAGTGCGTTCGGCTGAACGTACTATGGGAACTTCACTTGCCCCCCTGCAGGAACTATACATCAGGAGGTGCAACTCCAGAGCCAACAATATCATGAGAGACCCCTTCCACCCCTGCAACGGACTGTTCCAACTGCTACGGTCAGGCAAACGCCTCCGTTGCCATACGGTGAGAACGGAGAGGTTGAGAAGGAGTTTCTTCCCAGAGGCCATTCGGACTGTAAACGCCTATCTCGCCAGGGACTAACTCTACTGAACGTTTTTCCTTCCATTATTTATTATGTAAAAGAATATGTGTGTTATGATTGTGTTTATAGTTTGTTTGGTTGTTTGTCTTTTGCACAAAAGTCCGCGAGCATTGCCACTTTCATTTCACTGCACATCTCGTATGTGTATGTGACAAATAAACTTGACTTGACTTGACTTGACGTTAGAACAGTGATGTATTATTTTTTCTGTGTGGCTAAAGACTTGTAGGGAACATGTTGGAATTCCTCAGTTGTAACTTTTTTCTCCTCTCTGGTAAAGGAAAAGGTACTTGTATTGGTTTATTATTGTCACGTACTGAGATACAGGGAAAAAACTTTGTTTTGTTGCATAGACGCAACAAATAATGCAAATGGTAACATAAACCTAGTGCAGATTATAGTGTTATAGCTACAGAAAATATAAGTTAAAAAGTGAACGTCCCATAACTTAGATGGGGAAATTGGGGATATATCCCCAGCATGTGGAAGGCCTATTCCATAGTCTGATAACAGCAGGGAAGAAGATGTTCTTGAACCTGGTGCCACGTGCTGCCTAGTTTTTTTTAATCTTCTGCCAGACTGGAAAGGGGAAACAAGAGAATGATCAGGATGTGACTGGTTCTTGATTAAGTTGGCTGCTTTGAGAAAATGGCATCGAAGAAATATAAATCTTTTTCTACCAAAATATACTTTATTATAAAATTATTCCTCTGTTTGGCAACTAAAAAATCCTATTCAGGCACTTGGAAAAAGCCCTCCCACCCTCTGGTGTACTCTTTCTCACTCCTCCCCATTGGGGAAAGCTGTGTGTTCTGTAGCCTTGAGCCAAACGGTTGTAAAATGCTCAGTAACTTCCTACCATCTCCATATTTAAATGTGCGAATATAAGGAGGAGGACACTCAGCCCATCGATCTTGCTATGCCAACTGGTCAGATCACAGCTGATCTTAACCCCGTCCCCTACTATTGCTTTCTCCCCCCCCCCGCCCCCCCATGTTCGGGAGAAAGCAAATTAGTGCAAATCCCTCCCCTTGTAATATTCATGTGCCAGTACGCTGCTTGTGAATCTGGAACGTGATGTGAGCTCTTGTTATCAGACGCATGTTACTTTGCAGTTGTCAGTGTCCTTGTCATTTGCCTGAACCGTCGCCTTTAGCCATTCAATTTGTAGTGCAGCAATTTTCTGATTAATGATGAGGACTGCTGGTTAAAGGCAGGCATCTGCCAGTGTGGTCACTAGTGTCCATTACCATTGTCATAACCATCTGGCAAGCTTTGTCTCCGTCTCTCAGGCAATTTATGTTGAAGATGCCTGTTTATTTGTTCAACACTGTTTTATGTTTCCTGCTTTCCACAGTTTCCAGTTTGAGAGATTCTTCAGCTTTGTAACACACTCATTTATCCTGAGGTAATGATGGCAGTGGATTGATGGCAGAAGGACGGAAAGTACACTACTGTGATCCCTGTTACATCCCACTGTCCCCTCTTGCTGTTCTGGATAAAGGATCTGTTTTCCTTCACCTCTGGAGCCCACATATAATCAGGACAGATTTAATTTGGTCAACTCCAGTGCGTTATATCAACCCTGTAAGGTTTCCTAGACTTGGATTTCCTGCACTCTTTCAATTCTGCCCAGTTGACTATCCTCAACTTAGTTTAGACACAAAATGCTGGAGTAATTCAGCGGGACCGGCAGCATCACTAGAGAGAAGGATTGGGTGACGTTTCGGGTCGAGATGCTTCTTCAGACTGACCTCAATCTGAGGAAGGGTCTCGACCTGAAACGTCACCCATTCCTTCTCTCCAGAGATGCTGCCTGTCCCGATGAGTTACTCCAGCATTTTGTGCTTATCTTTGGTTTAAACCAGTATCTGCAGTTCCTTCCTACTCAACTTAGTTTAGTTTGGTTTATTGACAATGAAACTTTAGTACAGTGAAAAACTGTTTGTTGCATGCTATCCAGTCAGTGAAAAGACTATACATGGTTACAATCGAGCCATCCACAGTGTGCTGATACAGGATAAAGGGAATAACATTTAATGCAAAGTAAAATCCGATTAAAGATAGTCCGTCTCCACTGTGGTAGATGATAGCTCAGGACCGCTCTTTAGTTGGTGATAAGATGGTTGAGTTATCTATATTTGGTACACTCTGTTGTTGATAGCTGCTTGGGCCTGAGCTCTGGAATCTCTCCTTAAAACTCTCTTTAATTGAAGATGTCAAGATTCAGCTGTGGATTCCAGACATAAGAGAAAACAAAAAAATGTATTAAGAACAGAAAGAGCAGCCAGTAAGATGTCACTACAATGCAGACATTTAGCCTCCATTCTCATACCAGTTGTGTAATATGATAGGGTCAGACGTTGTCTGGTGCTCTTGGTGTTGACTTCTCTGGAATTTAGCAAGCGGAGCACACTGCACGGGCAACTTACTGTGGTCCCGACAATGAAATGAACCCCAAATCCACCAACTTTCCCATGTGGGTGACAGCAGAATGATAGGAAGGAGACAGTTGCTGCAGTTTACTGGTAGTCTGGAATGATAAGTGCACAGAAAAAACTAACCAGCCATCGGAATACCAGAATAAATAGATCGTGACATTCCTGCAGAGAACAGACTTGCATGTGGGCTCGGAGTCAAAGGGGAAAACAGTAACTTTATTCTGACTGGGGAAGGGAGGTGCGATAGACAATCATCTGATCTCACGATGACCTAATGGCATGTTTTCTTGCATTTGCCTTGTGTGCGATCTTTGTCTTTTTGTTACAAAGTATTTTTGCAAACATCAAAACTTGTCACCAAAAGATCAGAAAGAAGGGGACCTTCCACTCTACCTGACAAATCCCACGTTATCCTGGCCCCGTTGCCTGCACAGTTGCTCTCTGAGAACATGCCTAGATGCCAAGTGGTTGAACGAGGTGACCTGTTGCACATTGAACCTTGGCATTCACCCAGGGCTGATTGTTGACGAACCTTTCTTTGTTTCTTCACAGGGTGATAACTCGTACGTGAAGGATCGCTGGTGTGTGTTTGATGGCGTCATGGTCTTCTGCCTCTGGGTTTCTCTGGTTTTACAGGTACTGTCCAATGTTAACTACTCATTTAGAAAAGTCCCTTTTGTTGTGATGAACTTCCTGAATCTGAGAACAAATTCTGACTCTTCGCTTTCCAGGTCTTCGAGATAGCTGAGATAGTCGATCAGATGTCCCCGCTCGGCATGCTCCGAATCCCACGACCACTCATCATGATACGAGCATTTCGAATCTACTTTCAATTTGATCTTCCCCGCACAAGAATTACCAATATTTTGAAGTATGATTAAAACATTTTCATTTCACAAGGCACAACCAATAAAGCTTTTAGGAAGTGTGGGCACAGTTGTAAGGACACATCTTTGGGCAACACAGTGAAGCAGCTGGTAGAGCTGCTGCCTCACAGTGCCTGTGACCAGGATTTAGACAGCACCCAAGGTGAGGATGGTGCGGAGTTTGCACATTCTCCCTGTGAGTTTCTCCCAGATGCTCCGGTTTCTTCCCATATCCCAAAGACGTGTGGGTTGGTAGGTTAATTGGCCAACGTAAATTGCACCAGGCGTATAGAATCTGGAGGGAGTTGATAGGAATGGTAGAAGAATGAAGGAAATCTGGGATTAGTGTAAACGAGTGCTTCATGGTTTCCACAGACTGAAAGCACCAATGTGTGAATGACCAGATAATCCGTTAGTGGGTTTGGGGAAGGGGGGAATATTTGCTCTGGAAATCTATTCCATCAACCTGAGGTGGTTCTCAGTTGAACTTGTTTTCTGAAAGGGTCCGTCATGTTCAGTCCCTGAGCTCAACTGTGAGGAGTAGGACTTGAACTCGAGACCCACTGCCTGAAGGAGGCGAGCATGCGAATTGCAGAACCGTGCTGACTCTGCAGTAATTACATAGAAACAGAGAAAATAGGTGCAGGAGTAGGCCATTCGGCCCTTCGAGCCTGCACTGCCATTCAATATGATCATGGCTGATCATCCAACTCAGTATCCTGTACCTGCCTTCTCTCCATACCCCCTGATCCCTTTAGCCACAAGGGCCACATCTAACTCCCTCTTAAATATAGCAATGAACTGGCCTCAACTACCTTCTGTGGCAGAGATTCTGTGCCACAGATTCACCAAGTTCTGTGTAAAAAATGATTTTCTCATCTCGGTCCTAAAAGACTTCCCTCTTATCCTTAAACTGTGACCCCTTGTTCTGGACTTCCCCAACATCGGGAATAATCTTCCTGCATCTAGCCTGTCCAACCCCTTAAGAATTTTGTAAGTTTCTATAGGATCCCCCCTCAATCTTCTAAAGTGAGGGGGGATTCTGGTTTAAGAATTAAGAATTTAGGAATGAGAATTCTGGTTTAAGACTGTTTTGTTAACGTTCTTTGTCTACTTTCCTTTCCTCCTTCTGCTCTAGGCGATCAGGAGAACAAATCTGGAGTGTCTCAATCTTCCTTCTCTTTTTTCTACTGTTGTATGGAATTCTGGGGGTACAGATGTTTGGCACCTTCACCTATCACTGTGTGACTAATGACACTCTGCCCGGGTAAGGACACTTCACAAGCATTGCTTTTCTAACCCATTCTTGGTTCATATTGGACATGTTCTAATTTATTGTATGAAACCAGTAGAATGTATTGTTAAATAAACTTTAACAGAAATAAATTTAAACTGTATCTATTCTCATAACATCATATGAGATGCATATCACATAATCACTGCAGAGAAAGAGGCCATTCAACCTGCAGTCCATGCCTGCTTCCCTTGAGTCTCCCCTGTCTTTATCAATATCAATGTGGTGTTAATCCCTCCTCTTGTGTGTGTTTGTCCAATTCTCCTGGGGTAAATTGCTACTATTCTCTACAGCCATACCTTGTTGGAGGGAGTTCTACCTCATTGCTGCTTACTGGGTGAAGAACGTTCTCCTAAGTTTGCCATTGATTTCTTATACTGATGAGCTCTGGTTAACTTGTCCCCACCTGCGCGAGCACTCAGCCCATGTTCACTCTCAAACCCTGCGTCATTTTAAAGATCCCACTTTGAGTTCTAGCAGGATCTTTCAATCCAACTCGCCCATGCTGACCAAGTTGCCTATCTGCACTAACCCAATTTTCTGCGTTTGACACGTTTTCCTCTAAGCCTTTCCTATCCATATACCTGTACGAGGGTTTTTTTTTAGATGTAATTGTATCTGTCCCACCTACTTCCTCTGAGAGCTTGTTCCACATACCCACCATCCTCTGTGTTTAAAATGTGCCCCTCAGATTCCCTTTAAATCTTTCCCTTCTTACCTAAAACCTATGCCCTCTAGCAGAAGACATCCTTATCTTGTTGATAGGACTGTGACCATCCAGTGTATCCATGCCTTTCATGATTTTATAAACCAATATAAGGTTATCCCTTCACTTCCAGGAGAAAAACAATCTTCACTTATCCAATCGTTCCCTGTAACCCAACCACTCCAGGCCCATCAACATCCCTGTGGATTTTTTTCTGCACCTTCTTCATCTGTTTTTCCCAGAGGAAAATTATTGGCTGGGGTGGGTTAATGCTTGTGTTATACATTTCCTTTGCAAACCCTTCCCTTCCCCCACAACTCAGAGCTGTGACATTGAGCGGTCTTTAAAAAAGATGAGAAAGACAGAAGCTGTTTCCACTTTCAAGGACCATAAATATCAGTCACCATGAAATCAGGGTAAACTGTTAGGGCCGGGAGGTGTAACTTGCTCCCACAAGCAGGGATCAGAGTGAGGTGCAGGGATGTGTGGCTAGATAACACAAGGGCAATGGGTGGGGGGGGGGGGGGGGGGGGGGAAATGGAGAGGGGTGGTAGGGGACACAAAGACTGTCCTGTCAAGTAGTCAGCCTCTGAGATGTATGTTCTTCTTGTCTGCTCCTAACCCATTCCAATTGCGTTTCTAAATAAATGTAATGTGAAATTTCCAAGAGTCTCGGACAGCAGGGAGAGTATAGGATTTGCTGCAACTGAGGGGGGACAAAGTGATAGGGAAAGATGAGTTTAAGGGGCACTAAACCAACGAGGGAGAGGGCTGCAAGGCAATGGGGGACAATGAGTGGGTGGAGGCTGGTGAGGGACTGGGCCGCTGATGCACTCAGTGCTCCCTAGCGCCAACTGGTGGTCAACCCTGGCGGTTATTATTCTGCAGTTGTAAATTTTCCTATTAAATTGGTACAGAATAATTTTGCTATCAAGGTAAGATCACTGTACTGTGAATTTGCAGGAATGTTACGTGGAATAACTTGGCTATCCCAGACACTCACTGCTCACCAGACGGAGAGGGATACCAGTGTCCACTGGGCTTTAAGTGTATGGACCTGGAAGAACTTGGGCTAACCAGACAAGAACTGGGCTACAGTGGATTCAACGAACTCGGTCAGTCCTGAGTTTTATTACATCGCTTTCTGGTAACAAATGAGGAATTGGCTATTCTAGTCTGGTCTTTGACCCCTGGGTATGAAAGATTGTTTTTATTCCTGTGAAATAGTATGGAAAGGTTCTGCTGCATTTTGGATTTGTGTTTACCCCTGCTGAGTGGAGTCCAGAACTAGAGAGCAGATCCTTGAGATTAGAGCCTGATTATTCAGGGATGAGTTCAACAATCTACACTCCTTGTGTAGGAAGGAACTGCAGATGCTGGTTTAAACCAAAGATAGACACACAATGCTGGAGTCACTCAGCGGGACAGGCAGAGAGACGGGACTGGAGAGAAGGAATGGGTGACGTTTCAGATAGAGGCCCTTCAGATTTCTTTCCAGAGATGCTGCCTGACCCGCTGAGTCAATCTACACCCCTTCCTCTATTCACCTCCAAGCCACAACTTTTTAGTGGGGGGTTCAAATTTTGTAGCTGAGGTTTTTTTAGTGAGGGGGCGAAGAGTTACAGCCACAATGGAGATTATTTTAAAAGCAAATAATTTACACAGGAAAGAGCTGGATGATCAGATCTCCCTACAAATGAGAACCAAACTCATCAGATACGCTGATGTTAAATCCAAAGCATAATTGATTTTTTTCAAATTTAAAATATAACATTATGTTCTTTAATTGCCTCACTAAAATGATTGCTCCAGTCAAGTTACAGAGATGTTAAATCGGTGCTTGCTGTGAATGTGTCTGATGGATTTCCCAAATTGCAACAGCTAGTAAATCACCTCTTAAAGCTTGGAGATAAGCTTGTGGAAGGTGCTCCAGAAATGCAAACATGCCTCTTGTTCTCCCCTGTATTCGGGGTTAATTTGAGAGACCTGAAATTCTGCTGGAAGTTAATTTTCTTCAGGATAACCTTAACATTCTCAGCTGTTGCTGCTGTTCAGAGTGAACCACTAAATGATGTTTTAATTGGGAAGCTTGTGAGTTAGTTCCTTTGCCCACTGAATGATTCACCTTCAGTCATTCTTCCTTTTTGGTCAAAGCAGAAAACCCAGGAGAGTCTAAGAACTGATGAAGAGTCTTCAACCTAAAATGTTAAATGTTTCTCTGCATAGATGCTGTCTGCCCTGTTGAGTGTTTCTAGCATTTCGGATTTTATTTCAGGCTTCCAACATCTGCAGTTATCTGCTTCCCCCCCCCCCCCCCCCCCCCCCCCCCCCCCCCCCCCTCCCCTCCCCTCTGGTCTTTGTTTCCAACTGGCAGCCTTGTTCTTGGAAACTCCAACCAGGGTGAATGCTTTAGCTCACCAGTTTATGGCTAGGCCTGCAGGCACTGAGTGAATTGTAAAATTCAACATTCCTGCAGCTGGATTGTTCCACTTTATTCGTGTTCAGATATAATCCAGCTGTGTGTTCCATCCACGTCCCAATTTTTCCTCCTCTCTGGTGCCAAGTTATTGTGGAACGGGGATTGAATTCCATTGTGTTTCCATTTGATATATAGTGATATCAGTTGTAACCTTCTCCCTTGTACTTGCTCTCGTTACTCTGATAATGATAGATTAATTTTGTTTAACAAGATTTGAGGATTACTACATCAGCAATGAATTACATAGAAACATAGAAAATAGGTGCAGGAGTAGGCCATTCGGCCCTTCGTGCCTGCACTGCCATTCAATATGATAATGGCTGATCATCCAACTCAGTATCCTGTACCTGCCTTCTCTCCATACCCCCTGATCTCTTTAGCCACAAGGGCCACATCTAACTCCCTCTTAAATAAAGCCAATGAACTGGCCTCAACTACCTTCTGTGGCAGAGAATTCCAGAGATTCACCACTCTCTGTGTGAAAAATGTTTTCCTCATCTCGGTCCTAAAAGATTTCCCCCTCATCCTTAAACTGTGACCCCTTGTTCTGGACTTCCCCAACATCGGGAACAATCTTCCTGCATCTAGCCTGTCCAACCCCTTAAGAATTTTGTAAGTTTCTATAAGATCCCCCCTCAATCTTCTAAATTCTAGCAGGTACAAGCCAAGTCTATCCAGTCTTTCTTCATATGAAAGTCCTGACATCCCAGGAATCAGACTGGTGAACCTTCTCTGTACTCCCTCTATGGCAAGAATGTCTTTCCTCAGATTAGGAGACCAAAACTGTACGCACTACTCTAAGTGTTGTCTCACCAAGACCTGTACAACTGCAGTAGAACCTCCCTGCTCCTATACTCTGTAGGGGGCGCTCCTCTGTGTGCAGCCATGTCAGCAGCGCGTCAGTTTTTCCAGCTTTTTTTTATTTTTTAGTATGTTTTAAAGTGTGTATTTTGTGTTTCTTCGTGTGTTCTGTGTGGGGGGTGGTGTGGGGGGGTAAGGGGGAAACCGCTTCGGTCGCCTCCTCCATGGAGAGGCAACTTTTTCCAGGTCGCCTCCCCCGTGGCCTAACATCAAGGATCGACGCGGCCTTTCCCGGAGACACGCCCGGGGCTTCAGCGGCGGGCGCAGCGTGGACTCTCGGCGTGGAGCGGGCGACCCTCGCTGGGGCTCGCTGGAGGGTTGCGCTCCGTTTCGCTGGCCCGGGGCAGCCGGCAGCCTGAAGTCGCAGCCTGAAGCCGCGGTCTGCAGAGCTCCAGCTGGTGCGGCGTCTACAGCCCGGGATCTCACGTTGGGGACCCGGGGGAAGAAGAAGCCATCACTGCCGGCCCGCGGCCAACTTCTACCGCGGGTCCGGCATGGACTTACCATCACCCCTGGAGGGGAGCTTCGACCGCCGGCCCTGCAGTCTACGGTGCTTCTGGCTGCGGCGGGGACTTTAAATCTCGACCGCCGGCCTGCGACCTACAACAATCTAAAGCCGCGGTCTCCGGTGAGGAAGAGCCGATCCTGGACTGACTGGACTCTGGTCCGGTCCACGGGGGGGGGAGTGGAGGAGGACTGGCCACATTTTTGTGCCTTCCACCACAGTGATGAATGCTGTGGTGGATGTTTGTGTTACAGTTTTATTGTGTGTTCTTTATTATTGTACTGCTGCTGACAACCCAAATTTCCACCAACCCTGGTTGTGTGGCAAATAAATTATATCTATCTATCTATCTATTTACTCAAATCCTTTTGCTATGAATGCTAACATACCATTCGCTTTCTTCACTGCCTGCTGCACCTGCATGCCTACTTTCAATGACTGGTGTACCATGACACCCAGGTCTCGTTGCATCTACTCTTTTCCTAAACAGCCAATTTCTGCAATTCTCTGCAATCATCCGGCTACAAATCTTTACCTGGGTTGAATTTGCTTCTGCATGCCGTGGCCCCTGTGGTACGTGTGCTGGTATTTAAACCTCCATGTGAAAGTCTGGCTATTTTGTTTTCTTTCTGCTTCATTCATCAAATTAAGAAGGCGGTCTCCATTCTGACAGACTTTAGCCAAGACACTGTGTGCTGTCTTGGTTGGTGTGAAGGGCATGATTTTGAAGAAGGGTAGGAGAAATCTCTTTATGCTGCCCCCACGTACTCCTTTAATTAACATCAAGAGAGCAGATTCATTACTGGATTGTTATCATATTGGTGGAAACTTACTGTGCATCAAATGAGAGGTCACACAAATAGTGTCTGCTTTGGTGGTGAAGCAATTTGAGCAAATAAAAGGTAGCTGGAAATGCAAATTGTAATTTCTACTAATCCACCACAATGCAAATGCAGCTTGGAACTTGAACCAGTGATGCAGTGCGGAGGAAAGAGCAGTACTGTATTCATATAGCAGTGAGATATTCAAGTGTAGGAAGGTATGCAGATGCTGGGTTTTACCAAAGATAGACACAGAATGCTGGAGGGTCATAGGAATAGATGAGGTTTTGGGTCAAAGCATCAAAGAATAGGTGACATTTTGAGTCGGAGCCTCTCTTCAGACTGCCGAAGATAGGCACAGAGGTCTGAACAACGGTTCAGAGCCAAACTGTTACCTATTCCTTTTCTCCAGAGATGCTGTCTGGCCAGCTGAGTTACCTCAGCATTTTGTGCCTATCTTTAGTGAGAATTTCATGGTCAATCATTTTTGGGATTTCCTGGTGGGAGACAGTCCTGTCTTCTATTATTGGTCCCACTTGAGGAAGAAGCAGGGTGTCCGCCATTTGGGACCACCACCTTCGCCCTGGTCTTTGACACAGTTGAGCACACTATATTCCTCATTCCCAGCCTAGCGTCACTGCCCTCCATCAGCCTTGCATATGCCCACCTATTGCTGACCAGAGCAATGATCGCAATGACGTCCCACTTGCCCATCTTGCCCACGAGGGGTATCCTTCAGATGCTCAACAACCCATCGCCATGCCCTGTGGACTGCAAATTGCCCTGTGCTCAAATCAAACTTTATATCGATCCCAATCTCCCCTCTTTCACCTGTCTCTGTCTTGCCTTGGATCCAGAGCGGGATCACTAGATTCAAGATTCAAGAGAGATTATTGTCATGTGTCCCAGATAGGACAATGAAATTCTTGCTTTGCTTCAGCACAACAGAATATAGTCGGCGTGACTACAGAACAGATCAGTGTGTCCATGTACCATTGTATAAATATATACACACATCAATAAATAAAACAGATAAAGTGCAAATAAACAGATAATGGGCTGTTCAGAGTTTTGTTTGAGTTGAGTTTAATAGCCTGATGGCTGTGGGGAAGTAGCTATTTTTGAACCTGGACATTGCAGTCTTCAGGCTCCTTCCTGTACCTTCTACCTGAAGGTAGTGGGGAGATGAGTGTGTGGCCAGGATGGTGTGGGTATTTGATGATGCTGCCAACCTTTTTGAGCCAGTGACTACGATAAATCCCCTCGATGGTAAGGAGGTCAGAGCCGATGATGGACTGGGCAGCGTTTACTACTTTTTGTAGTCTTTGCCGCTCCTGGGCGCTCAAGTTGCCGAACCAAGCCACGATGCAACGGGTCAGCATGCTCTCTACTGTGTACCTGTAGAAGTTAGAGAGAGTCCTCCTTGACAAACTGACTCTCCGTAATCTTCTCAGGAAGTAGAGGCGCTGATGTGCTTTCTTTATAATTGCATCAGTGTTCTCGGACCAGGAGAGGTACTAGTTAAAGTGCTGAAGTTATTGGGAGGCAACCCATTCCCATGTGACCTCCTGCTGTGAAATGGCTCCTCTGCTCTGTCCCCTCCTCATAAGCGGTCTTCAGGCACAGACCTTGCCCACTTCTCAGGAGGAATAGTGGGTTGCAAAGAATCTTGATGTGGGGAGGAATCTTTCTGATCATTGGGCCAATGCTATCTTATCTGAATGGTGGCCGATTAGGAAAAGGGGAGATGCAACGAGACCTGGGTGTCATGGTACACCAGTCATTGAAAGTAGGCATGCAGGTGCAGCAGGCAGTGAAGAAAGCGAATGGTATGTTAGCATTCATAGCAAAAGGATTTGAGTATAGGAGCAGGGAGGTTCTACTGCAGTTGTACGGGGTCTTGGTGAGACCACACCTGGAGTATTGCATACAGTTTTGGTCTCCTAATCTGAGGAAAGACATTCTTGCCATGGATGGAGTACAGAGAAGGTTCACCAGACTGATTCCTGGAATGTCAGGACTTTCATATGAAGAAAGACTGGATAGACTCGGCTTGTACTCGCTAGAATTTAGAAGATTGAGGGGGGATTTTATAGAAACGCACAAAATTCTTAAGGGGTTGGAAAGGCTAGATGCAGGAAGATTGTTCCCGATGTTGGGGAAGTCCAGAACAAGGGGTCACAGTTTAAGGATAAGGGGGAAATCTTTTAGGACCGAGATGAGAAAAATATTTTTCACACAGAGAGTGGTGAATCGCTGGAATTCTTTGCCACAGAAGGTAGTTGAGGCCAGTTCATTACCTATATTTAAGAGGGAGTTAGATGTGGCCCTTGTGGCTAAAGGGATCAGGGGGTGTGGAGAGAAGGCAGGTACAGGATACTGAGTTGGATGATCAGCCATGATCATATTGAATGGCGGTGCAGACTCGAAGGGCCGAATGGCCTACTCCTGCACCTATTTTCTATGTTTCTTATTCACGAGGAATACCTGTTACATCAGAGTTTGTGTTTAAAGCGGTTTGGCCTCTTTAGGTTGTCATGAGTTGGTTGGGCTGAAACTAGATCCTTGTGCCTCATTACAGCATACCTCCTGCCTTTAGAAGAGTGCATTATCGAGCAGGGTTACCATAGTTTCTCTGTGTTACTATTTTGTTTGGCATTCAACAAGCAAGAAGCTGTGAAGTACATCTTTTAATGCTGGATTCTGGTTATTGGCATCCAGTGAAAATAACATTGCATAACCTTCTGTCTAGGGCTTAGTTCCAGCCCCTTCACTCCCAAGGCTCTGTTACATTTGGACGCTGAATTTAAAAAGTATATATAATTGCATGAATAACTGTTCATACCTATGCTTTCCTATTGCTGGTTACGAAGACTGGTGCAGTAATGATGTTCAATCTTATCTCCAGGAGAATTCATTGGGATGTACACATTGTTTGCAAATCGGCTCCTTGATTTGTGTAATGCTTTTCCTTGCCAGTGCCATGTTTTATCATTCCTTTCAGGAATGTGCTTGTCAAGGGAATTATTAATATTTTATGAGCAGCACACATGTTGAAAGTTTACTGTGCTGTTGAAGATACATTTGAAGAACTGCAAAACCATAGATCAGATGGATATCATTATTCAGTGGAACAGAGGGTTCACAACACCATTTGGCGATATTTTCTCTCTTGATTTAGATTTTGTGGGGGTTTTCCTGACTCCTACTTTGATATTGCACTACTGAGGAAGTGGTGCACTGGTGGAAGTCTTGTTGTCAGTGTGAATCTGACGCCTCATCAAACGTCTAGGTTTGAGGGTAATCCCACCAACGTCTGTGTTTGACGGTAATCCCACAAATCCCACCCATTCATCAGGATCATCAAAAGAGATGACGTAATCTTTGTGGTAGAGTCTGTGGGAACTTTCTGTACACATTGCCAACTTGACAACAATTGTACTGCAACAGCTTCTTAAAATGGTGGTGAAGTGCTCTGGCTCACTTGGAAAGGTTCAGTAGAATACATTTTTTTCTTGAAGCCTTTCTTTAATTTGGCAGCACAGTGGCACTACTGGTAGAGCTACTGCTTCTCAGCTCCAGAGGACCATGTATACTGGGATACTGAGTTGGATGATCAGCCATGATCATATTGAATGGCGGTGCAGGCTCGAAGGGCCGAATGGCCTACTCCTGGACGTATTTTCTATGTATCTATGATCCTGATTTTGGGTGCTGTCCGCGTGGAATTTGCACACTCTCCCTGTGACCAAGTGGATTTCCCTTGCATGCTCCAGTTCTCTCCCATATTGCCAAAGATGGTAGGTTAATTGGACTCTATAAATTGCTCCTGGTGTGTAGGTGAGTGGTAGAATGTGTACGAGTTGATGAAAATGTAGAGAGAATTTTAAAAAAAATTCTAATTCATATAACTGATTGGTTTGTGGTCGGTGTGGATTTGGTGGGCAGAAGGGACTGTTTCCATGCCGTGTCTCGCTACAGCTCCATGACTATTATTTGGAGAAACAAAACAAAAGTTTGAAGTTGTTGGCAGAAATGCAGCTGTCTGCCATTCAGTGAATACATGAGTAGTTAATGACTCTACCAGTTCACTGTGTTTATGACTGGTGCGGTCCTGTGGGGATACACATTGCATTCACCCACCTGTGAATGCGTTTACTCATCTGAACAATTTACTGTGAAAGGCGTAAGCTGAAAAGCGAGGAATTTGGTACGTTAATAACGATAATTTTTTTTTAAATCAATGTGAAACTGGCTATAGGTGATAAGTTTTCAAAGGAATAGCTAGATGCTTCAGACGGTGTAACGGAAGAGAAAAGCGGGTACTGTTTTCATCCTTCATTGCCATAGTGAGGCCACACGCAAACTGGAGGAACAGCACCTCATATAAAACTTGAGTAGCTTACAACGTAATAGTATGACATTCTTCTTCTTCTTGCGTATGGCGTGCACAGCCTAAAGTTGTAGGGCAACTTGTTCTATTTGATCTTATTTGATTGTGCACGCCGGGCTGATTGCATTCGTCGAAACAGGTCGGACCACGCGAAGGTTGCAATCTCTCACCCCTAATATGACATTGAATTCTCCAATTATAGGTAACTAACCTGCAAACAACACCCCTCCCTTCTTCCGCCTATATTCTACCTCTCCCTTTCCACTTCCACCTATATTCCTTCCTCTTGCTTCACAAATTGTACCTCTTCTAACCCTATCTCACAATTTGTCTTTTCAATTCTGGCCTTTGTCCAACATCTGCCAATGAAAACCCCCTTGCCTGTATCCACCTATCACTTGCCGAGCTTTGTCCTGCCCCTATATCTCTTGCATATTTCTCCTCCCCCACACCCTCCACGCAATCAGACGGAAGAAGGGTCCCGAACCAAAGTGCATGCAAGGATTAAGATAGTAAAATTAGACAGAACCCTTGAAAATTATAAAGAAAGCAGGATAGAACTCGTGGGCAATTAGAAAGGCCAATAGAGGTAGCAAAATGGGTTTGGTGAGTTGAACTTAAGGAAATCCCAAAGCTTTTTATATGTATTAAAGACTAGAGAGTAACCAGGGAGAAGATGGGACCGCCCAAGGATCAAGAAGGCAATTTGTGCTTGGAATCTGGCGATGTAGAAGTGGTACTAAACAAGTATTTTGCTTCTGTTTTCACCAAGGAGAAGGAAATGGAGGACAGTGAGACCACTGGAGAACACAAATATGTCCAATGTTAGGCTGAGTTCAGACCCGAAACATCACCTATTCTTTTTCTCAGGAGATGCTGCCTGACCCGCTGAGTTACTCTAGCATTTTGTGTCTTTCTTTGGTATAAACTGGCATCTGCCATTTCTTCCCACACTAATATGCAAGGACTGTTTGACATTAAGAAGGAGGAGATGGTGGGGCTCTTGAAGAGCATTAAGGTGAATACATCTCCAGTACCTGATGGGATCTATACCAGGTTGTTGAGAAAGAGTGCAAGAGCCTTGACGAAGATCTTTGCATCTTCGTTAGCCCTAGGCGATATCCCAGAGAACTGGGGTGTAGCTAATGATGTTCCTCAATTTGAGAAGTAGAGGGAATACAGGGAATTATAGGCCGGTGAGCCCTCACGTCAGTGATAGGGAAGCTATCAGAGAGGATGCCGGGATTCTAGGATTTCATCCCATTTGGAAAATTGGTGAATTAGGGACAGTCAGCGTGGCTTTGTACGTGGCAGGGTGTGCTTTACTAACTTGATCACATTTTTTGAGGAGGTGATAAAGGTATTAGATCAAGGTAGAGTGGCAGATGTTGTCTACATAGATTTTAGTAAGCATTTGATAAAGTCCACCATGGTAGGCTGACTCAGATGATTGAAATACATGGGATTAACAGTGACTTGGTTGTCTCGATGCAGAACCAGTTTATTGCTAGAAGGCACAGGGGTGTGGTGGAAGGCAAAATGTTCAGGCTGGATGTCTATGAGCGGTGGAGTTCTGCAGGGATCTGTGCTGGGACCTCTGGTATTTGTGATATCCAAATGACTTGGACCTAAATGTACATGGATTAGTTAGCAAGCTTGGAGAAGACAGCAAGATTGCTGGGGTCATGGACTGTGAGAAAGGCTGTCAAAAGTGTGCAGCAGGATATAGATCAGCTACAGAAATGGGTGGAAGAATGACAGATGGAGTTTAATCCGAGTGTGAGGTGTTGCACTTCTGGATGTCAAATGTAAGGGGAAAATATACCATTAATGAATGGGATGATCAACACCATTAATGCACGCAGGGATCTTGTGGTCCAAGTCCATTGCTCCCTGAAAGTAGTAACTCAAGTAGTTAGTGGTAAAGAAGGCATATGGTATGCTTGCCTTTGTAGGTCGGGGTATTGAGTATAAGAATCAGGATGTTATAATACTGCTTTATAGGACTTGGGTTAGGCCACATTTGGAGCATTGTGTGCAGTTCTTGTGGCCCCATTACAAGAAACATGTGGCTTTGGAATGGGTGCAGATGAGGCTTACCAGAATGTTGCCTGGATTAGGAAATGTTGGCCACAGGGAGAGATTGGGCAGACTTACATTGTTTTCTCTGGATCGGCGGAGGTTGCGGACAGACCTGATAGAATAATATAAAATTAAGAGAGGCATACATAGTGCCGATTGAATGTTTTTTTTCCAAGGGTGGAAACATCAAATATTAGATGGAGTAACTTTAAGGAGAGACGTGTAAAGTTTAAAGGAGACGTGTGGGACAACCTTTTTTGCAGAGGGTGGTGAGTGCCTGAGCACTATCAGGGTTGATAGTTGGAGTAGATGGGGTGGGGGGGGGGGGGAGGGAGGGGGAAGAAGGAAAGCTAGAACTTTGTACTTGCTACTTGAACTTTGTATTTAGTGCTTAATACCCCCTTGTACTCAGTGCCCTGACCGATGAAGGCAAGTGCCACAGGTAGAGGAGGCGGTGTAGGGCTGATCATAGAATAAGCAAAGATTGATTTGGGAGGAGGTCTGGGGGAAGTGAAAGCTCCCTCGATCAACGTTAAGTTAATGTGCCAGGTCAGAAGTGAAGCTGTTAACCTCCGTGGAGGAGATCAAAGATGGTCAGAGTGAGACAGGAATTTAAGGTTTGTGTGGCAATTGAAGGTTTGGGATCTGAATTCAGCCAAGTATGGGAGTGTATGGAAGGGTACAACATTGAAAGAAGTTCTGAAAGGTTCAGGCATGAACAAAGCAGCATGCCATGGGTGAGTTGGTAGTTATTTTCATTGTGTTGGCTATGGTTGGATCTTATTGATCAGCATTGGTGCTTGGGGGGAGGGGAGGGGAGGGGGGTAAGACAAAGTAATGGAAAACCCAGAGGCAGTCCTGTTGAAGAGAAATATGTAGGAAGGAACTGCAGATGCTGGTTTAAACCAAAGATAGACACAAAATGCTGGAGTATCTCAGCGGGACAGGCAGCATCTCTAGAGAGAAGGAACGGGGACGTTTAGGGTCGAGACCCTTCTTCAGACTGAAGAAAGGTCTCGACCCGAAACGTCACCTATTGCTTCTCCAGAGATGCGGCCTCTTCCGCTGAGTTACTCAGCATTTTGTGTCTACCTCCTGTGAAGAGAAACTGAGCTGAGTAAGTTCTGAACCCAATGTTGCATCAAGGTGTCCTACTGGCAACAGCCAGTTCCCCGAGAATGTCACCCATAACTTGGCAACAATGGTTTATAAAAGAGCATTGTGTTGCCATGATTAAATTTAATCTAACTGCACAATTAAATTTCTATATGGGGAAGCCGATATTTATAGTTTATGATATTCTTAAGATTTCAGTTGTCTGCTGTCATCTGGTAAACAACTCGCATTGAAGCGCAAATTCAATGCAGCCAAACAGACAAGTTCTTCATTGCTAAAGAGCAAAGCCTAATCCATACAAGAGCAGCTGTAAGTGGGTCGGTGTGTGTGTGGAGGGCAGGACGTGGTAATTAGTGGAGTTAAGGGCCTGTCCCACTTGGCTGTCTTTTGCGCGCCATTTACGAGACCTGCTAGCATGTGGGTAGCGCGTGGGTAGCATGTGGGTAGCACGGGGACAGGCGTAGAGTGGTGTGGAGGAGTGTGGACTTCGTCCACCGGCCTGTCGCGTAACTGACGGCCAAAGTGGGACAGGCCCAAGACCCTGGCGCGACGCAACGTCTCACCTCCAACAGCAGCAGAAGCAGGCAAACGACCGTCGAACTCGGCCTGGGGCTCATGACCTTTGCGGATCCAGATCCGCCCCCACTCCTAATCCCAGAGCGGGGCCAAGAAGATTGAAGATGGACACAAAAAGCTGGAGTAACTCAGCGGGACCGGCAGCATCTCTGGAGAGAAGGAATGGGTGATGTTTCGAGTCAAGACCCTTCTTTCAGACTGAAGTATGGTCTCGACCTGAAACATCATCCATTCCTTCTCAACAGAGATGCTGCCGGTCACGCTGAGTTACTCCTGCATTTTGTGTCTATCTTCAAATGACGTCACGCGCTCCAGATGGCCGTGCGGGCGCATGATGACGCACGGGACCGTCGCGCGACCGTCACTACCGGCCTGTCGCGTAAGTGACGGCCCAAGTGGGACAGGCCCTTTAGGGTCCAGGCATCTGAAGAGACTACATTTTTCCCATTCTTCTCTGCAGGTCCTCTCAAGCTCTGTCAGGTTGGATGGGGAGCGTTAGATCGGGTTCGTCCGGGCTCTGGCTGGGTCACTCAAGGACATTCATAGACTTGTCATGAAGCCACTCCTCCGTTGCCTTGGCTGTGTGCTTAGGGTCGTTGTCCTGTTGGAAGGTGAACCTCCGCCCCAGCCTGATGTCCAGAATGCTCTGGAGCAGGTTTTCATCAAGGATCTCTCTGTACTTTGCTCCATTTATCTTTCCCTTGATCCTGACTAGTCTCCCAGTTCCTGCCGCTGAAAAATATCCCCACAGCATGATGCTGCCACCACCATGCTTCACTGTTGGTATGGTATTAGCCAGGTGATGAGCAGTGCCTGGTTTACTCCAGATGTGATGCCTGGCATTCAGGCCAAAGAGTTCAATCTTGGTTTCATCAGACCAGCGAATCTTATTTCTCATGCCTTTTGGCAAACTCCAAGCGGGCTGTCATGTGCCTTTAACTGATGAGTGGTTTCCGTCTGGCCATTCTACCATAAAGGCCTGATTGGTGGAGTGCTGCAGATATAGTTGTCCTTCTGGAAGATTCTCCCATCTCCACAGAGGAACTCTGGAGCTCTGTCAGAGTAACCATCGGGTTCTTGGTCACCTCCCTGACCAAGGCCTTTCTCCCCCGAATGCTCAGTTTGGCTGGGCAGCCAGCTATTCATAGACACTTCATAGTCCTGGTGGTTCCAAAGTTCTTCCATTTAAGAATGACGGAGGCCACTGTTCTCTTCGGGATCTGCAATGCTGCAGAAATCTTTTTATATCCTTCCCCAGATCTGTGTCTCGACCCAATCCTGTCTCGGAGGTCTACGGACAATTCCTTCGTCTTCATGGCTTGGTTTTAGCCCTGACATGCACTGTCAACTGTGGAACCTTATATAGACAGGTGTGTGCCTTTCAAAATTATGTTCATGTCATCAATTTAATTTATCACTGGTGGACTCCAATCAAGTTGCAGAAACATCTCGAGGATAATCAATGGAAACAGGATGAAGCTAAGCTCAATTTTGAATGTCCTAGCAAAGGGTCTGAATATTTATGTAAATATGATATTCCAGTTATTTATTTTTAATTACTTTGCAAAAATTTCTAAACACCTGTTTTTACTTCTTCATTCTGGGGTATTCTGCGTAGATTGACGATTAAAAAAAAAAGAATTTAATCAATTTTAAAATAAGGCTGTAATGTAACAAAATGTGGAAAAAGTGAAGGGGTCTGAATACTTTCTGAATGCACTGTAAATGATTACGGGCTTCATCCTGCTTCTGAAATTCTACCACACTGCCTCAGAAGCAGAGCTCGACACAGAGCTGTTGACACCCGTTGGCTTAATGTGACAGGTGGAGAGTATCCAAAAATATTCAAAACCTTTAACCTAGCAAGCTAGAGGAGGGAAAATAAACCTAAGTACCGATTAATTAATGTCTATAGATGAAGTTAGTTGTGCTCGAGAACACGCTGCCTAAAAGACCAACGGAAGATGATTCAATGAGAGCTTACACCAACAATGTGACACACAGAGACATTTTAGTAGAATTATAGAGGGGGAAAGAGTAGGAGAGTAAGAATAGCCGGAGACCTGATGGACTGAATGGCCTCCTCCTGCTTTGCATAAGTGTTTTTTTTTTTGTTCCATCAATGTAAAAAAAAAAAAATGTTTTCAAAATCCCTCCCTGGTTTTATGCCATATTTCTATGGTCTTTTGTAAACCTGAAGCTTGCCGAGTGACATAGCCAGTAGAGCTTCCACCTCAGCTCCAGTTTAATCCTGACACTTTATGTCTGTGTGGAGTTTGCACGATCTCCTTGTGACTGCGATGGGATTTCCCCCTGTGCTATTTAGTTTCTCCCACATGGCAAGTAGCTGTAGAGTTGCATAGTGCAGAATAAGCCCTCTTTTTTTGACACCCTACCATGGGGAACAGACTGGGTATCTTCCCAATCTATGACACATGATTTTATATACCTCTATCATGCCACCTCATGGCTTCCCTTTCTCCAAGGAAATGTCCCAGACTATGCAATCATTCCTTGTAACTCAAGCCCTCCAATGCAGACCATATCATGAATCTTCTCTGCACCAGAACTGCATACGATACTCCAAGAGCGGCAGAGCCAGAATTTTGTACAATTATCACATGACGTCCCATCTCTTATATTCAATGCCTTGTCTGATGAAGGCAAACGCGCCATATGCTTCTTCGCCACACTGACTACTTGTGTTGACACGTTGGGTGAACTGTATACTTTTACCCCAAGGTCTCTCTGTTCAACAAACCTCTCAAGGACCTTGCCATTTTTTGTGTGTGCTGGCCTGATTTAACTTCCAAATTGCATAATTTTCCAATTGTCCAAGTTAAATGCCATCTACCGTTTCTTTGCCTACTTTCCCAATGTATCTATAACCTGTTGTAACCTTAGACAACCTTCTTCATTGTCCACTATACCACCAATTTGTGTGAAGTCTGCAAACTTTCTGATCGTACCACCAATACTTTCATCCAAATTGTTAATTTTAAAGACTTTCAGCAAATCCATCCAGTCACGCAACCTGTGAGATTTTCCATAATGGAGTATACATTGCACTCAGAGCGATGAATGTTTGAACTTATTCCCTGAATTTATTTCTGTGTCTTTGGAAGTCTGACAGTGATTTTTGTCTCTTGTCATCAGGCACCAGCATCTTCACGGTTTACGAGGCTGCCTCACAGGAAGGCTGGGTTTTCTTCATGTACCGGGCCATTGACAGCTTTCCTCGCTGGCGATCCTACTTCTATTTCATCACCTTGATCTTCTTTCTTGCCTGGCTGGTTAAGGTACTTCCAGCTCAATGCTCGTACACAAGAGGGTTGTGTTTTTGGTTGGGGGCTGTGATCTCCAAGGGGAAGGTGGGGGGGGGGGGTGCTCTGGGTAACCCACTGTTTCTCATTTCCATGCCCACTGTAATGTGACCATGGTTCAGTGAGGAAGGATCTCCATGGCAATTCATTGTCAAGGCGGGGGTGGGGGGGGGGGGGGGGGGGGTGGGGGGGGGGAGGTGATTGTGGGATGAGAGATGAGTTCTCTGGGACTCAAGAGTCCAGATCAGACATGCTGGCTCCAGGCAACATTGTGCTCAGAGCATTTGCCCAACACTGGTAGTGATGGAAACCAATTTGACTCCAGCTCAAACTTGACTCTAGTCTGACTCAATTACCGAGATGAGTCTGAGATTGTAGAGTCAAACACACACTGCGTTCTCTCCCACCTTCTCATCCCTTCACCGCCTCACATTGAGAATAGTGTTTTTGGGTAAACTCTTTGGTATGTTGACCAGGGTGCCATGTGATGGGTGGCCACTGATGGGTGCAGGTTGGTGGGAAGCGGAGATATGAAGGTTGTAGGACGAAGAAGTCACAGAAAGACAGGCCAACACAGGAACTGAACGCAATTAGAATCTTAACTCATGTCATTAATACTTACAAAATAAAAGAATATTCCACTCTCTTATTCAGAAATATTGACTTCCTGTTTGTTATTCAGAAGTGAAATTAAAACTCTGATAGATTGCCTCACAATTAATCTTTATAATCAGGCAGCAGCCTTGATAATTACGTGCACATCTGAGTGTGCTTTGTTATTTTGGGAGAAAACTGGAGGGACTCTGAGCATAAATATCTACTAGTTATTTTTTTTCCTAATTGTTTAGCTGACCCTTCGTCCCTAGCTTTTGAGGGTAGAAGCTCCAACACTGATAGAGCACAGAAACAGCCCTGTGACACATCTTATCCACAGGGGCATTGAATATAAGAGTCAGGAAATCATGATGCAGCTTAATAGGACTTTGGTTTGTCCACATTTGGAATATTGCATGCAGATCTGGTTGCCCCATTACAGGAAAGATGTGGTCAGCTTTGGAGAGGATGCAGAGGAGGTTTTTCAGAGTGCTGTCTGGATTAGAGTGTTTCAGGTAAGGGCCTGTCCAACGAGCATGCGACTCCATGCCTAACGTGGTCGCCTGAGCCGTACGACCTCGCGGGGCCGGTCCAACCGATCGCCGGAGCCGTATGGAGTTGTGCGGAGCTGGTCCCGACATCGCGTGGGGCTAGGAAAAACTGACCATGTTCAAAAATTCCGCGGGGCAACAGCCTGCTGGCCTGCAGTCGCCTCGACGCCGTACGCACCGCCTCGACAGGCGTGCGCAGCGTCTTGACGCCGTACGCACCACCTCGACAGGCGTGCGCAGCGTCTTGACGCCGTACGTCACGCGCGAACTTCCCGCAGACTTCGCTCGAACTTCACGTCACTCACTCGACCTCCGCGCGGCCCCCACTTCCGGTTTGGTCGCGCTTGCCGCATGCAGGTCGCATGCTCGTGGGACAGGCCCTTTACAGGCAGAGTTTGGATAGACGGATTGTTTTCTATGAAACATCAGAGGTTGAGGAGAGTCTTGATAATTGCATACTGTACGTAATTATGAGAGACATCGGTAGGGTAGACAGAAGACTTTCCCCAGGGTAGAAATGTCCAACGCTAGAGGGCATGGTGAGAGGGGGCATGTTTAATGGAGATGTGCGAGGCAAGTCTATTTACACCGATAGGTTTCTGGAACGCATTGCCAGGGGTGGTTTGTGGAGACAGATACGATTGTGCCATTTAACAGGCTTTTAAATAGGCATATGGAAGTGCAGGAAATGAAAGGATATGGTCATGTACAGAGAGATGAGATCAGTTGAACTAGGCATCATGTTCAGCACAATCATTAAATGGCCCATTACTGTGCTGTACAATGTTCTCACCTACTACATGTGTGTGGAACCCTGTCGAAGACCTGCTGAAGTCCATATAGACAATATCCACTGCACTGCCTTCATCAATCTTCTTAGTCTCCTCTTCAAAAAAAACTCTAAACATTTGGGAGGCACAATTTCCCATGTTGTCTACCCTTGATCAATCCTTGTCTGTCCAAATGCTGGTAGGTCCTGTCCCTCAGAATCCTCTCCAGTAACTCCACTGATATCAGACTCATTTGCATGCAGTTTCCTGGCTTGCCTTTGATAAATAATGGTACAACATTGGCCACCACCAGTCTTCAGAACTTTACCTGTGCCTAAAGATGATGCCAATATCTCTGAAGGGCTTCGACAATTTCTTCCCTAGCTTCCAAAATGGACCGAGGATGCACTTGGTCAGAGCCTGGAGATTTATCCTTTATAATGTGCTTTAAAACCACCTATACCTCAACTGTGGACATTTGTATATGGTCCAAGACAGAATAGCTAATTTCCTTAGCCTCCTTAATATTCTCCACAGTAAAAACTGATGAGAAATATCCATTAAAAATCTCTCTCACCTCCTATGGCTCCACACATAGACCGCTAATGGGCCTGTCCCACTTAGGCGATTTTTCAGGCGACTGTCAAGTTGCCGGCAGTCGCCTGATAAACCGGCAACTGGAACGGCGACTGTCAGAGTCACACACACACGCACACACGCGCGCGCACACACACACACACCTTTCTCCACCAGCCCATTATGCAGGCGGGGACAGGGAGAGCGGGTGGAGCGCTGTCTGAAAAAAGCCACGGTTATACAGACACACACCGCGATGAACAGGAAGGTTAGCGCTGTAATTAAGACGGCTAGTGTACGGTAAGTCCTTTGAGGGAGGGGAAGAGGAGGGAGAAAGAGTGGAGATAACTTTTAAGAAGCCAGGCAACTTTTAAAAGGCCAGAGATACACGGCTGTGAAGCTCGGCGGACATTAACATTAGTCGGTTATCCTTGGTTCTGAAAACTACTGCTTACGGGTTTTTTTTTCCCAATGAGCCAATTAAATTCACCGGTCAGCACCGGCTACAACCTACAAGAACCTTCGACCTCCTGGCAACCCACTCGGACCTCCTGGCGACCCACCTACAGCACGAGAATTCTCTGTACTCTCCATGGCGGCTTCATTCTAGTCACCGCTAATTTTTCCACATGTTGAAATATTCACGGCGACCATAATGAGACCGCGACTAGTACCCATTATGCAGGAACTCCTCACGGCCATGAAGGCAACTCCCCGGCAACTACCCGCGAATATGTGGCGACCATGTGACGACTGTATAGTCTCCTGCAATCGCCTAAAAAGTTGCCTAAGTAGGACGGGCCCATAAGCTGACCTTTAAGGAGGCCTGTTCTCTCCTATGCCACTCTTTTTCTTGTGAAAAATCCAGTATCATCCCTAAATAACTAGGCTTAAATTTTAAGCTCATAACCCCATATATATTCGGGCAACATCTGGGGCAAGAAGTAGTGAGAGAATAAGTAATGTCATTCAGCAGACTTTGGCCTGGTGTGTTTTCCCAAGGCTGCTCTCGTGAAGGATTGCCTTTGGCTATTCACAGGTTTCCTTTCCTTTTTTCCAGAATGTGTTCATTGCTGTAATCATTGAGACATTTGCAGAAATAAGAGTCCAGTTTCAGCAGATGTGGGGTCCACGGAGCAGTACCACATCTACCACCACAACGCAGGTAATGTTGTCCTCGGAGAACCAAGGAACGACTCGTCTTTGTGTAGATTACAGAGAAAATCGGTGGCAAATGGGAATTCTCTGTAAACTAGCATAGACTTGAAGGGCCAAATGCCCCCCCAGATCATTCAGGAAATATATATATTCCATAAACAGAGCAAAATGCCCATGGGTATGGGTCTGAAAGAAGTCTCGACCCGAAACGTCACCCATTCCTTCTCACCAGAGATGCTGCCTGTCCTGCTGAGTTACTCCAGCTTTTTGTATCTATCTTTGGAGATTACCAACAGAAGGTTACCTGGTCTAGGATGAGCTATGATCTTACTGAAGAGTGGGGCAGGCTTGAGCAACTGAATGGCCTTTACATGCTGCTAATTTGTACATACCAAACAAAAATTGAACAAAAAGTGTGTGAGGGGTTTTTATGGAGGCACAGGAGACTACAGATGTTGGAATGGTTCTGACGGTCATGATCCAAAACATCTGTTGAAGGCTTGGCTGCCAATGGCAAGGTGATTAAAATCGGTGATACTATAACATCTAAAACTGGATGAGGTTGTCAATGTCGGAGTTTCGTGGGGTTAGAGTGACAGGGTATGATCAGGTGGTAGAAGGATTTGAAGGGAAGAATTAGGTACTTTGAAATGGACGTACAAGAGACTGCAGAAGCTGGAATCTGGAGCAAAAAAACTGCTGGAGGAACGTGGCAGACCAGGTAGCGTTTGTGGTGGGAAAGGGTGGTCGATATTTCAGATTGGGACCCTGCCTCGGCTCAGAGTGCAGAAGATACGTAATCGAGAGCCAAAGGAAAAGATAAGAATTAGGTGATGTACTTCACAAGATAGCTTTGGGTGATGGGTGATTGTTAGTTGGTCTATCACAGTGGTCAATAACTAGCTGTTTTAAGCCTGGGAGAGAGCAAACTTGGGTAAACTTGGACATTGCCTGCATTGGATCCAAAATTGTCTCGGCAATAGGATGCAGAGGGTAATGATAGTGTTATTTTACCAACTGGTCACCTGAAGCAAGTGGTGCCCCACAAGGACCAGTCCTGGAACACTGGCTGTTTGTAGTAAGTGTGAATGACTTGGATGTTTATTGACCAGCACTGTGGTAGACCAACTAACAATCAACCATCACCCAATGTTACCTTGTAAAGTGGATCACCAAGTTATTTTTTTCCATTGGATTGTGGTTACAGTTTCACCAATTCCTCTTGCCATTACTGGCATTGCATCTGGAGTGTTTTGGTCCTTCCAGTCATCAACTCCCACCGCTTGGTAGCACCTTCTGAAAAACAGCACCAGCTTCAAACATGTACACTGCTGATACTCAACACTTCTCCTAGCACCTCTTCCAACCTGCCCTTGTTGCTTCTGCCCTGCTGAACACATCTCCAAATCCCTTGATTTACCTCGAACCACCCCCCACCTCCTCATCCAGTCCCTTCCCACATATATCTGGGACAACTCGCACACTCTTCATCACTTCAATTACTTCCAATTACTTGCCCCCCATCGCCTCATCTATACCCTTTACACCTCCATTCCCATTAGTGCGGCCTGGGTGGGAGGGAAGGGGGGAGGGAGACTCTGGTTCTTCTTTATCATAGACAATAGACAATAGGTGCAGGTTTAGGCCATTCGGCCCTTCGAGCCAGTACCGCCATTCAATGTGATCATGGCTGATCATCCACCATCAGTACCCCATTCCTGCCTTCTCCCCGTATCTCCTCACCCCGCTATTTTTAAGAGCCCAATCTAGCTCTTTCTTGAAAGTATCCAGAGAACCGGCCTCCACCGCCCTCTGAGGCAGAGAATTCCATAGACTCACAACTCAGTGTGAAAAAGTGTTTCCTCACCTCCATTCTAAATGGCTTACCCCTTATTCTTAAACTGTGGCCCCTGGTTCTGGACTCCCCCAACATCGGGAACATGTTTCCTGCCTCTAGCCTGTCCAAACCCTTAATGATCTTATATGTTTCAATAAGATCGCCTCTCATCCTTCTAAATTCCAGAGTATGCAAGCCCAGTCGTTCCATTCTCTCAGCATATGACAGTCCCGCCATCCCGGGAATTAACCTTGTGAACCTACGCTGCACTCCCTCAATAGCAATAATGTCCTTCCTCAAATTTAGAGACCAAAACTGGACACAATACTCCAGGTGTGGTCTCACTAGGGTCCTGTACAACTGTAGAAGGACCTCTTTGATCCTATATTCAACTCCTCTTGTAATAAAGGCCAACATGCCATTCGTTTCTTCACTGCCTGCTGTACCCTCATGCTTACTTTCATTGACTGATGAACAAGGACCCCCAGATCCCGTTGTACTTCCCCTTTTCCTAACTTGACACCATTTAGATAATAATCTGCCTTCCTGTTTTTGCTACCAAAGTGGATAACCTCAAATTTATCCACATTAAACTGCATCTGCCCACTCACCCAACCTGTCCAAGTCACCCTGCATTCTCACAGCATCCTCCTCACAGTTCACACTGCCACCCAGCTTTGTGTCACCTGCAAATTTGCTAATGTTACTTGTAATCCCATACTGAGGCCAGATGTTCTTGGACATGTCTCCATACCCATCGCTTGGCCGTGACCCCACTGATGAACATCGGGCCATCATCTCACATCTCATCTTCTTGAAGCTCTCCAGAGTAGTACCATGAGATGTTTTCCACTCATGGAGCCTTGGTTTAACTGCTGACAATCCCTCCAGGGTATTCCCTCCAAGAATCCTCCTTGATTTAAATCTCCCCTTAACCTTCTTTGTTCTGAGAGCACCATGCCAAATTCTCCAATGTCCCCATAGAACTGGTGCCCCTCATCCCTGGGACCATTCCAGAAGATGATTGCATCTTCCATGCTCTTAATAGTCCTGCACATAGATAATGTTAACGGTTGTTGAATCTATGCCCTGCAGGGATTTTCAGTGGCTCTGTGGTGATTGGTATTTTCTTGTCGCTGCAGATGTTCCATGAAGACGCCGCTGGTGGCTGGCAGCTCGTGGCTGTGGATGTAAACAAGCCGCAGGGCAGGGCTCCTGCCTACCTACAGGTATATTGGGGCATGTGAGTGAGGAGCGGATCTGGGGAAACGCGGGGAGGTTGTGCTTGGTTCTCTTGCAGCTAGGATTTTAAAAATAAATCCACGGCCCTCTGTGACTTGCATTTATACATCTCCTTCAGTGTAGTTTAAAAAAAATCTTCAGTGTCCAAACGTATTGACAATGGAGATTTTTGATGAACAGTACACTGCAAGGGCCAGGAAGCGAGCGGGCAAGATCATCTCTGACCCCTCTCACCCTGGCCACAAACTCTTCGAATCACTTCCCTCTGGAAGGTGACTCCAGACTGTCGAAGCTGCCACAGCCAGACATAAAAACAGTTTTTATCCACGATTAGTTGCTCTACTCAACAGCCAAAAATCTGTAGCCTCCCTTTGATCTGGTATTTTGTTAGTTCACATGCTGGATCAATGGTGTTTTATTATTAATGTTTTATTATTATTAATGTTTAGTGTTTCCTGAGTCATTTGTAACTGTCACTGTATGTCATGTTACTTGTGGGCGGAGCACTAAGGCAAATTCCTTGTATGTGAATACTTGGCCAATAAACATACTTACCCTAAACCATGCTGCAAGATATGGGGGCAGGTACTCAAAGAGTCAAATGCAAAGGGAAGTGTAAATGGAAAACGTAAAGGAGAAAAGAAGCAGAGAGATTTGTGGAAGGAAATCTGAGCTGTTGTACTCTTGGTGTAGAGTCAACAAAATTCTGTATAATTTCAGTAAGACTTCCTGAATGAACTATCAAATCAAAGCTTTGCATGTGACATTTGTAATTTAAGTGTAGGATGAGATGGTGAAGCAAAATGAAGACACTCGCATTACGAGGTCAGGAACAGAATAAGTTAACTTGCTGTAATCTGTGGAAAATATTCTCTTGGGCAACTACACTGTTATTTTCATTTGATTTGCTTTGAGACATGAGGAGGAGTTGCCTGTAGCATCGAACAGCATGAATTAATCTAATTTATTCTTGGAAAGGAAATTCTACTCCAATGATTATGCATTGCCACTTCATGTTGTTTTTAAATTAAATCGGCTTAAAAAAAGAATGAGGATATGTGAGTTGCTTTGTTTTTTTGGGTTGCTGCATTTGTAATGTATCTTCAGAATCCCCTCAGCAATTCCTGAAGGCATTGATACTATCTGCTCTCTCTGGGTGATGCCCCATGAGTTCGCTCCACTGATGATATTTGATCTGCTGCACAATTTGCTGTTTTTATCTCCAGTTTTGCTGCAGCCACAATATTATGGAGTGTTTCATTGCATATTATTGATGGATGGTTACACATCTCTGCTCATTTGGCAGTTCTTGCATTTCTCTACAATATTGACCATGTTGTTAGAGTGATTGCATCACATTGAATTAGAAGCACAGAAACGCTTCAGTAATGTTCTTATCTTTATACCAGAGTTTAGACTTCAGAGATACAGCGTGGAAACAAACCCTTCAGCCCAGCAAGTCCAAGCGGGCGAGGATTCACCCCCGTACACTAGCACTATTCAACACACTAGGGACAATTTACAATTTACAGAAACCAATTAATCTACAAACCTCCACGTCTTTGGAGTGTGGGAGGAAACCGGAGTACCCGGATAAAACCCACGTGGTCACAAGGAGAACATACAAACTCCATACAGACAGCACCTGTATTCAGGATCTAACCAGGGTCTCTGACGCTGTAAGGCAGCAACTCTACTGCTGCGCCACTGTGCCACCCCCCTGATGTGGGTCTTGATTTATGTCACAAAACAACCATGATGTCCCTGAATGAAAGGACAAGTTTGGGGGACCAAGAGTCTCCTCCTGTTCCTTGTTCCTAATTAGGCATTACATTGATTCCTCCTGCCTCTCCTTGTTTATCCAGCTTCCCATTCAACTTGTCTCTCCTGTTTGACTGCACTTCATCCAGTGGGAAGAGTTGCTAGTTCTCCCTCCTCTGGGATTTTCGTAGATTTATGCCTCTTGTCAGGGACATAGAGGTACAGCACGGAGGCAGAACCTTCAACCCGGAGACCACCTGGTTTCTACTAACCCTACTCTATTCCATTTTGTCTTCCCTGCATTCTCATTAGCAATCACTCACCGACACACTGGGGCCAACGTACGGTGGTCAATTAATTACTAATCCGCATGTTTTCGGGGGTTATTGGAAGGAACTGGAACTGGGACACCCGGCGGAAAACCCAAGCAGTCACAGTGGGAATGTGTAAACTCCACACAAATGATACCAGAGGTCAGGATTGAACATGGCTTGCTGGAGATGCGAGGCAGCAGCTCTAACAGCCGAGCCACCTGGCTGCCCAGTTTCCCCATAAGCAGTGTTATTTACCCAAGCTACTTTGGTGTGACACTCAGGGAAAACAACTTGTTTCCATTCCATTTCTAATGAGTAATGGGGGGCGAGGGGGGACATATATTCTTGTGATGTTGGGCAGCAATAGGAAATTGGCTCCCACATTATTTTAATGGCGAGGACATTCAATGCAAGGAGTTGCAAGACAATGGGAATCGGGTTCCACTGCATGGATGGAGGCAATGTGCCATGGCCTTATTTGCCTCCTTGCATGAAATGGGAGATGCTTGCCATGGAGACTGTTCTGTGAAGATTCTCTCGACTGGTTCTGGGGATGGTGAACTCGCTGCATGAAGAGAGATGGAGTTGACTGACACTGAATTCTCTGCAGTTCAGGCAATCGAGAGGCAACCTCATTGAAATGCATAGAAGTCTCACTGGATGAAGTCGGGCTGTGGAGCCCACAACCAGGGGCCACTGTTTGAGGAAAAGGGATGTGAATCTGTGGAATTCTCTGCCACATAATGTAGTGGAGGCCAATTCACTGGATGTTTTCAAGAGAGAATTAGATTTAGCTCTTAGGGCTAAAGGAATCAAGCGATATGGGGAAAAAGCAGGAACAGGTACTGATTTTAAATGATCAGCCATGATCATATTGAATGGTAGTGCTACGCCTGCATCTATTTTTCTATGTTTCTTTGAGAAGCGTCTTCAGTAGAAGGCTGATGAATCTTTGGCATTCTCTTGCCCAGATGTCTCTGGAGGCAGTCATTGAGTTCATTTAAAACGGAGGTGAGCAGATTTCTGGATTGTTAAGGGAATCAAGGGTCTGAGGTGGAAGATCAGTCATAATCTTGGGGCATAGCAGAACAGGCTCAAAGAGCCGACAGTTGGCTCGCCTGTGATGTTGAGTATGATTTAACTTCTGTTGCCTGATCATTCCTGGCATGTCAACATATCACTAAACCAAGCATTGTAATGTACGTGATCTTTTTCACTGCCTATATAGCACAAACTCTGAAGGGTGTCTTAAAAATTCAAATGTCAAGTGTTCATTTCTTGTGAAAACAGACCAATGGATTTTGGTTACATTTGTGTAAAAACAGAATTAAATAACGGAAGAAATAGATCTTCAAAGAGTAGGAGTAAACGGGTCCTTTTCAGAATGGCAGGCAGTGACTAGTGGGGTACCGCAAGGTTCAGTGCTGGGACCCCAGCTATTTACGATATATATTAATGATTTGGACGAGGGAATTGAATGCAACATCTCCAAATTTGCGGATGACACGAAGCTGGGGGGCAGTGTTAGCTGTGTGGAGGATGCTAGGAGGCTGCAAGGTGACTTGGATAGGCTGGGTGAGTGGGCAAATGCATGGCAGATGCAGTATAATGTGGATAAATGTGAGGTTATCCACTTTGGTGGCAAAAACAGGAAAGTAGACTATTATCTGAATGGTGGCCGATTAGGAAAGGGGGAGATGCAACGAGACCTGGGTGTCATGGTACACCAGTCATTAAAAGTAGGCATGCAGGTGCAGCAGGCAGTGAAGAAGGCGAATGGTATGTTAGCATTCATAGCAAAAGGATTTGAGTATAGGAGCAGGGAGGTTCTACTGCAGTTGTACAGGGTCTTGGTGAGACCACACCTGGAGTATTGCATACAGTTTTGGTCTCCTAATCTGAGGAAGGACATTCTTGCCATAGAGGGAGTACAGAGAAGGTTCGCCAGACTGATTCCTGGGATGTCAGGACTTTCATATGAAGAAAGACTGGATAGACTCGGTTTGTACTCGCTAGAATTTAGAAGATTGAGGGGGGATCTTATAGAAACTTACAAAATTCTTAAGGGGTTGGACAGGCTAGATGCAGGAAGATTGTTCCCGATGTTGGGGAAGTCCAGAACAAGGGGTCACAGTTTAAGGAAAAGGGGGAAATCTTTTAGGACCCGAGATGAGGAAAACATTTTTCACTGAGAGAGTGGTGAATCTCTGGAATTCTCGGCCACAGAAGGTAGTTGAGGCCAGTTCATTGGCTATATTTAAGAGGGAGTTAGATGTGGCCCTTGTGGCTAAAGGAATCAGGGGGTATGGAGAGAAGGCAGGTACAGGATACTGAGTTGGATGATCAGCCATGATCATATTGAATGGCGGTGCAGGCTCGAAGGGCCGAATGGCCTACTCCTGCACCTATTTTCTATGTTTCTATGTTTCTCCTTTTCTGTGGATTCTACTGGATTTGTTCCTATACTGTACTCTGATGTTGGTTCCGGATGCTGCCACCGTGTCCAATGTCCTTGTGATTAGTTGACCACCTATAGGAGTTCCATGCTGACCGTTGACCTAAGAGTAGGTGGGTAGTTAACCAATGACTTTGGCATTTTGTAAACACTCTTTGATTTTAAACTTGCCGCTGACCATCACAAACCCTGCTGTCAACCCCATTTCCTGTTGACTTACAGAGTACAACTACATTCATTCCCACTAGAAAGGTCCCCCTTGCACTACCAGGCTCATTTATGAATCTCCAAACTCGACAGATTCCAAGTGGAGAACACAATAGTCCCATCACCAATAGTCCCATTACCGCTCACTCACCTTGATCCCAAGCTGATTTTCCTGACATAGACTCACCTCTTGTTTTGAAGCCTCTACTCTTGTTTCCTCTCAGGGGTCAATTTTGTTTTGTTATCTCCACTCGCCAACTGATTTAGAGCAGCTCTTCAGTTCTCGCTTGGTCTCAACTTCGACATCCCACACTTACGTTCTTCCTCTGTTTTCTGAGCACCTCGACCAATATCCTTTTTAAGTGTGTTTTGTCCAACAGTTTCACACACACACGCGCACACACACACACACATATACACACACACACACATATACACACACACACACACACACATTTTTGCGATACGGTGCCGCACAGCGGCACAGCAGTAAAGTTGGTGCCTTGCAGCGCCAGAGACCCGGGTTTGATCCTGACCATGGGTGCTGTCTGTGCAGAGTTTGTAAGTTCCCCCCCATGACCTTCATTGGTTTTCTCCCTGTACTCCGGTTTCCTCCCACACTCCAAAGACTTACGGGCTTTTAGATTGGCTTCGGTAAAATTGTAAATTGTCCGAAGTATCCAAAACACTATCCCTTACACTTGGGGCTGGAGTGGGCATCTTTGCAAGGCTCTTGAAGTCTAGTGTTCTCTTCATGAATGTTGGTCTTCTGCTGGTGCCAGCTTTGCTCGCGGAGTTTAAGCCTGCAAAGTTGGCTTTCGCTGGCTGCGCTTGAGGTTCTTCACTGCTGACCACTAGAACTGAATTATTACCTCTGAATTGGCTTGCTGATGGCTCTGACCTTCCAGGAACTTCCAGGAACTTGAAATTAGAGAAGTCAATGTTCATATCGCTGGGGTGTAAACTCACCAAGCGAAATATGAGGTGTTGTTCCTCCAATTTGCGCTGGGCCTCACCCTGGCAATGGAGGAGGCCCAGGACAGAAAGGTCAGATTCTGAATGGGAGAGGGAGTTGAAGTGTTGTGCAACCGGGAGATCAGGTTGGTTAGTACAGACTGAGCGGAGGTGTTGGGCGAAGCAGCCTACGCTTGGTCTCGCCGATGTAGAGAAGGTGACACCTTCGACAGCGGATGCAGCAGATGAGGTTGGAGGATGTGCAGGTGAACCTCTGCCTCAGCTGGAAAGATTGTTTGGGTCCTTGGATGGAGTCGAGGGGGGATGTAAAGCGACAAGCAGGCACGGAACTCGCTTTCAAAACATGGAGGGGACGGGGGGACACAATTTTTTGGCGGCCGCGCGCGCATGCGCACACTCACACACATATGCGCGAGGCTTCGGAGGCTCAATCCAGCGCTAAATGCAGCTCAACTGCCTGTCTCACCGGGTTAACTACAGCCCTGCCTGGACTGACAGGACACCAGCGCTGCTTCTCCACGCTGGCCATATTTCCCGCAAGCCTAGGCAGGTTAACCTGGCGGGATAGGCAGAGTTGAGATGGGTTTTGCGCTGCGGGCCTGGGGGTACAGCTCCCGTCTGACTCCCGACTTCTCTGGCCAACCGTGGAGGGGGGGAGGACTCGGGTGGGGACGGGACAACGCCAGAGACCCGGCCGGGATCGATCCTGGCTGCGGATGAAGCGCAGGTCTGTGCCAAGTCTCCCTCCTCCAATCACCGCGCTCTATCCTCAGTCCCACCACCCCCCCCACCCCCCCCATTCCTCCCTCCTCCAATCATCGCGCTGAATCATCATGTCCATTGCCTGCTGACCGACGTCTCTCTCGTCCAACCTGCGCCCTCGTTCAGCAGTCCCACCTCCACTGTCGCGGAAATCGGAGATTTTAAAATCCGGATAACAAAAACTTGGGGGGAATGTCCCCCACCTCTCAAAACATCGGGGTGACGTGTCCCCTCTGCACCCCCCCCCCCCCCCCCCCCCCCGGGTTTTCCGCCCCTGGCGACAAGTGTAGCATTCCCTGCGGTTGCAGGTGAAAGTACCAGAGGAGGGGGTGGTGTGTGTGGGAAGGGCCGAATTGGCCAGGGAGTTACGGAGGGAACGGTCTCTTTGGAAAGCAAAAAGGGGAGGAGATGGGAAGATGTGGCCAGTGGTAGGATCTCGCTGGAGGTGGCGAAAATGTCGGAGGATTATATATTGTATACGCCGGCTGATGGGATGGAAGGTGAGGACAAGGGGGACTCTGTCCTTGTTGCTAGTAGTGGAATGGGGAGTAAGAGCGGAGCTGTGGGATATAGAGGAGACCTTGGTGAGAGCCTCATCTATAACAGAAGAGGGGAACCCACGTTTCCAAAAGATCATCTCGCTTTGTTCTTCAGCACTTAGAGTCAAAGAAGGATGCATTGTGGAAACGGGCCCTTCAGCCCAACTTGCCCACACCGCCCACCTGCAGCCCCCTCTCAACGTCTGCCTGTCACTTCTGTAAATTCACCAGCTTTAAGGGAATTGCAGTTTGCAATTTTCCCAATGGGTCTGATCGTTGCCTTTTCTGCTAGCTCACCTGGAGCCCTGTTACACCCACACTGCTTCTTGCTGCAGGATTTAGGGCTTTCCCTTTTTTTTTTTGCTGTTCTTCCTCGTTGCTAACTTGTCAGACTTCCACAGCATTCCAACCTCTCTGCCAGTGAAGTGTCTGGGTGCTCCTATTGTACTGCAGAAGGTCACCTTACTTCACCGACTGAGAGAGTCAAGATTAATGCTTCTGTTTATGAAAGCAGCTCCCTCTCAACTGAGCATAATGGAACATAATAGTTAACCACTCGACCCAGTTTCTTACTGTTCTGCGGAACACACCAATCTGAAAGTAGTTGTTGCATTTAACCAGCCTGTTCAGTTTCAGTTCAGTTTATTTTATTGTCACGTGTACCGAGGTACAGTGAAAAGCTGTTGTTGCAAGCTAACCAGTCAGCAGAAAGACAATACATGATTACAGTCGATTCATTTACAGTGTAGAGATACATGATAAGGGAATAAGCCAGTATGCAAGAGCCCACAAGCCAATGTATAAATGTATATAACGCAGTTACAAATATTTATAACTTTGTACCTTTTACTCATAATATATAGATTTTTATTTTCAATTTTCTTTGTGCAAATGCTTTAAAGGCAGCATGGAATCATTTGGAAGAATCAAAGCCATTGTCAGTTTTTTCACGTCAAAGCCTTAATTTCCTGAAGATTCGTGGGTTGTGGCCGTAGATCTCTCAGTCAGTTTGCTGGGTGTTCCGTTAAGGGCCTGTCCCACTGTACGAGGTAATTTAAGAGTTCTCCCAAGTTCTCCCCTGATTTGAGCTTGTGTAATGTACGTTGCGGGCTCGTACGAGTAAAAAGTAAAACATTTTTTCATCACAAGTATTTTTTACTCGTGGACATTTTTCACAGCGTTGAAAAAACGTCACGAGTTTACCGGATTTCCCGAGTACCTACCGTTACTCGTACGAGCCGCTACGTGACATCCACGAGCTCCTACGAACCCGCTACGTACATTACACAAGCTCGAATATGGGGAGAACTCGGGAGAACTCTTGAATTACCTCGTGCTGTGGGGCAGGCCCTTTAGTTAATCTGTGAAAATCAATAACAATAAGATAGATGGAAATGTTAGAAAGATACATTTTTTATGACAAGATGTTACATAATCATTAGGGAAATGTGAATTGTTTGAAGTTTAATACCTGGAAGCTATCACTAAAGCTCCCAGTGATTGATTGGGTAACACAGTTGTGATTTCACTGAAGACATGACAAGTTACAGTAAGTTGTTAATATGCAGCCTTCTGTGACACCAGGCTAGGTAATGTCCTTGGTAGGATGACAGTGATTTTTTCAGACAATTTCTGAGGCAGTCCTTTCTGCAGTCTATCAGGAGCGTGAAAAGTGAACATGAAAGGTTTTCATTCCTGTGCCACTGACAAGATGGTTCAGATGCCGCATTCTTCACATCTGTCATTTCCTCCATAACAACAGTGACCTTCCTTGTCCCTGTTTAACTTCTATCTACAGTACCTTTGGTTACAGTGCCCTCCATAATGTTTGGGACAAAGACCCGTCATTTATTTATTTGCCTCTGTGCTCCACAATTTGAGATTTGTAAAAGAAAAAAAATCATGTGTAGTTAAAGTGCACATTGTCAGATTTTATTAAAGTGTATTTTTATACATTTTGGTTTCACCATGTATTGTATTGTATTGTATTCAAATTTATTGTCATTGTCTCAATTAGAGACAACAAAATGAATTTTCCTTACAGGCAGTATCATAAAAATAAATAAATAATAAATAATAAAACATATTAAAAATAAAATTGAATTAAAAAAAGAAAAGCACAAACACAGAAAGTCCACGACACAACATAACATAAATGGCACCAAGGTGAGGAAGGCACCATAGTCCAGCCAGCCTCCCCTCCGTTCTTCCCAGATGTTCACCCGTGGTCTGGGCCTTCCAGGCACCCGCAGTCGCCGCCCCGGGTGGCCCGATGTTCAGGCCCTCACGCCGGGCTGGTGGAACGCCGACGCTGTTGTGATTTCTACATGGTGAAACCAAAATATATTAAAATGGCCTTTATTAAAATCTGACAATGTGCACTTTAACCACATGTGATTTTTTTCAATTACAAATCTCAAATTGTGGAGTACAGGGGCAAATAAATAAATGATGGGTCTTTGTCCGAAACATTATGGAGGGCATTGTATCTCAGGTGGTTCCAGAGCACTTGCACCCAGTGAAGTACTTTTGACAAATAGATGAAATTATAGGAAATGTGGCAGCCCGTTTGTGCACAGCAAGATCCAATTAGCTTCAAGGCAAAAGAGACTAGATGATGTGGTAGGTGATTGATGTGGGGACTGAACTCCCCTGATCCTCTTTGTAAATGGTGCGCAGGTCTTCGGGCGTTCTCTGGTGGGAACATCAAGGTTTAACTTGATTCGGAAAAGTGGCACCTCTGGCAATGAAGCGTTCCCTCGACAGTGCACAGTCTAGATTTTGTGCTCAGCTCTCTGGAGTGGGACGTGAACCCACAACTTTCCGACTCTAGGAGTGTGCGCAGCTCAATGAGCCACAGCTGGTTGGGTTCAAAGGTGAAGAACTCAACCTCAAGTTCAAGTTCAAGTGAGTTTCTTGTCATGTGTACCTGTATAGGACAATGAAATTCTTGCTTTGCTTCAACACACAGAACATAATAGGCATTTACTACAAAACAGATAAGTGTGTCCATATACCATAATATAAATATATACACACATGATTAAATAAACTGATAAAGTGCTAATAACAGATAATGGGTTATTAATAATCAGAGTTTGGTCCGAGCCAGGTTTAATAGCCTGATGGCTGAGGGGAAGTAGCTATTCCTGAACCTGGTTGTTGCAGTCTTCAGGCTCCTGTACCTTCTACCTGAAGGTAGCAGGGAGATGAGTGTGTGGCCAGGATGGTGTGGGTCTTTGATGATACTGCCAGCCTTTTTGAGGCAGCGACTGCGATAAATCCCTTCGATGGATGGAAGGTCAGAGCCGATGATGGACTGGGCAGTGTTTACTACTTTTTGTCGTCTTTTCCTCTCCAGGGCGCTCAAGTTGCCAAACCAAGCCACGATGCAACCGGTCAGCATGCTCTCTACTGTGTACCTGTAGAAGTTAGAGAGAGTCCTCCTTGACAAACCGACTCTCCGTAATCTTCTCAGGAAGTAGAGGCGCTGATGAGCTTTCTTGATAATTGCATTAGTGTTCTCGGACCAGGAAAGATCTTCAGAGATGTGCACGCCCAGGAATTTGAAGCTCTTGACCCTTTCAACCCTCGACCCGTTGATATAAACGGGGCTGTGGGTCCCCCTCCTACTCCTTCTAAAGTCTACAATCAGTTCCTTGACCTGGACCTTCCCCTGTGACAGCTGACCATTCTGTGCCTGAGCATTAGTGTGACACAAACTGAGATGAGTTGAAGTGTGACACAAAATGCTGGAGTAACTCAGCGGACCAGGCAGCACCTCTGGAGAGAAGGAATGTATTGTTGTTATGGATCTCAGTAATCAGCTTGTCAGTGTTTGCTGCTTTTCTCTAAGCATTCTTCTCCGAGTATCACAGCAAGACACGATTCATTCGATGGACTGGAATACGCAATGAACTCATTAGAAAAGCAAATCTGGTAGTTTCACTTAAATAAAAGCAATAACCAACAGCAATAAGGATTCATCTTTAAAGGCTCCTGGAACATTTTCATAGTTATAAAATCTGAATTCTAGCTTCGCTTGAAGCATTTTGCAATTTTGATATATTTAACTTTTATGTCTGTTAATTTGGTTTGACTTCGGGCAAACTAACCATCAAATGTAGTGGTTTTTATGTTGCGTAAATAATACCAGTAATGTTTGATGGTCATGCATATAATTGTGATTGGACACAAAAAGCTGTGGTAACTCAGCGGGACAGGCAGCATCTCTGGAGAGAAGGAATGGGTAGCGTTTAGGGTCGAGACCCTTCTTCAGACTGGTTAGGTATAAGGGAAACGAGAGATATCGACGGCGATGCGGAGAGATAAAGAATAATGAATGAAAGATATGCAAAAAAGTGACGATGATAAAGGAAACAGGCCATTGTTAGCTGTTTGTGGGGTGAAAATGAGAAGCGAGTGTGACTTGGGTGGGGGAGGGATAGAGAGAGAGCGAGAGGGGGAATGCCGGGGATACCTGAAGTGAGAGAAATCAATATTCATACCACTGGGCTGTAAGCTGCCCAAGCGAAATATGAGATGCTGTTCCTCCAATTTGCATTTAACCTCACTCTGACAATGGAGGAGATCGAGGACAGAAAGGTCTGTGTAGGAATGGGAAGGAGAATAAAGTGTCCAGCAACCGGGAGATCAGGTTGGTTCAGGCGGGCTTTGCGAAGGTGTTCCACGGAACGATCGCCCAGTCTGCGTTTGGTCTCGCCGATGTATATGAGTCCACATCTTGAACAACGGATACAGTGGATGAGGTTGGAGGAGGTGCAAGTGAACCTCTGCCTAACCTGAAAGGACTGTCGGGGTCCCTGGACAGAGTCGAGGGAGGATGTTTAGTGACAGGTGTTGCATCTTCTGCTGTTGCAGGGGAAGGTACCTGGGGAGGGGGTAGTTTGGGTGGGATGAGTTAACTAGGGAATTGAGGAGGGAGCGGTCTCTGCGGAAAGGGGTGGAGATGGGAAAATGTGGCAGGTGGGGGAATCCCGTTGGGGGTGGCAGAAATTTTGGAGGATTATGTATTGTATGCGACGGCTGATGGGGTGGAAGGTAAGGACTAGGGGGACTCTGTCTGTTGCGACGAGGGAGAGCAAAGGCAGAGCTGTGGGGTACAGAGGAGACATGAGTGAGGGCCTCATCTATGATGGGAGAGGCACCTCCGTTCTCTAAAGAATGAGAACACCTCATCTCTGTCTATGATGGGAGAGGGGAATAATTGCGCTGTTTTTTTGAAAAAGTCCCTAGTTAGTTCCATTCCACTTTCCCAGTAGTTCTTCTGGAAAGTTTGTGTTGAATCTGTTTCCACTACCCGGTTGAAAGCAAGTTCCAGATCACAGTACCTCTCTGCATAAAAGCACCTTCCTCCTTCCCCACAAGCTTTGCCCTGTGTCCTCTGATAAAGAACCCTCCAAAACTCTCTTATTTTGAAACGTCGCTATGAAATCTGCCCTTGCACGTACTGTATAGAAACAAGGTACTGCAGATCCGAGGAAGGGTCCAGTGGCAAAACGTCACCTGTCCATGTTCTCCAGAGATGCTGCTTGACTGCTGAGTTACTCCAGCACTTTGTGTCCTTATCTGCTCTTAACCTTCTCCGGCTCTGAGGAGAACAACCTTATCTTCTATGGACATTCTACCACTTATGTCCAAATAACCCTGCAGTTTCCTTTGTTGCGTCAACCCAGGTCCCAGTTGAATTTCAACTAGTAAATTTCCAAGATTATTCTGATGATGGTGATCCCTCGGATATCAGGTCTGAAAGCAGAAGGATAAGCAGAGAATATCCCACTGAGCTCTGTACCATTGGCTTCTGCGCTGGAACTACATGCTATACAGTGAGAGAGGGATATATTTACAGTCTGGAGGTTGCTGGTTCAAGTCTCACTTTAGAGACTTGAGTGTGATAATCCAGGTTGAATCTTCAGGCCAATGCTGTATGTTATCCTTATGAATCCATTAAAAAGAAACGTTGCCCGCTCTCGCAGAGAGAGATCAACAGCTCCATTTGAAGAAATCCAAAGTTTCCTGGCTAATGTTTAACCCTTGATCCACATCACTAAGGCTTTATTTCATCATTGTCGTTTGTGGGAACTTGATGTCAAGTTCAAGTTCAATTTCAAGTGTGTTTATTGTCATGTGTCCCTGATAGGACAATGAAATTCTTGCTTTGCTTCAGCACACAGAACATAGTAGGCATTTACTACAAAACAGATCAGTATATCCATATACCATAATATCAATATATACACACATGAATAAATAAACTGATATAGTGCAAATAACAGATAATAGGTTATTAATAATCAGAGTTTTGTCCGAGCCAGGTTTAATAGCCTGATGGCTGTGGGGCAGTAGCTATTCCTGAACCTGGTCGTTGCAGTCTTCAGGCTCCTGTACCTTCTACCTGAAGGTAGCAGGGAGATGAGTGTGTGGCCAGGATGGTGTGGGTCTTTGATGATACTGCCAGCCTTTTTGAGGCAGCGACTGCGATAAATCCCCTCGATGGAAGGAAGGTCAGAGCCGATAATGGACTGGGCAGTGTTTACTACTTTTTGGAGTCTTTTCCTCTCCAGGGCGCTCAAGTTGCCGAACCAAGCCACGAGGTTGGCCACTCATTTCCTATAATGCAGCATTATCTAGCACAAGAATACCTTGCTGGTCCTCGAATTCCCTGGGTTGGACAGGAAGGCAAGCTTGGCATTCTCATTCTGCACCCAGGCTGTCTTTCCCAGTGTGAATCTGTGCACATTCATCAACCAGATTCCTCCCATATCCCCACAATCTGCTGGTTGGTAGGTTAAATTGCCATTGTAAATTGCTCCTGGACTGTAGATGTATCATGGAATCTGCTATCCCATTGCAGTTTGGTTGTGCTGACACCTGCGATGTCCCCAAATGCAGGATACTCCACTATAGAATTTGCGGTAGTGGGGGACTGTGTTCGCGCTAATGAGCAGTAGAGTCGCTGCCTTGCAGCGCCAGAGACCCGGGTTCGATTCTGACTGTGGGCGCTGTCTGTATGGAGTTTATATGTTCTCCCCGTGACAATGTTGGTTTTTCTCCGGGTGCTCCGGGTACCTCCACCACCCCGAAGATCTACAGGTTTGTGGGCTAATTGGCTTTAATAAAGATTGTAAATTGTTCCTAGTGTGTAGGATAGTGCCAGTGAACGGGGATCGCATGGTCGGCACGGATTTGGTGAGCCGAAGGGCCTGTTTCCGCACTATATCTCTAAGACTGGATAGACTCGGCTTGTACTCGCTAGAATTTAGAAGATTGAGGGGGGATCTTATAGAAACTTACAAAATTCTTAAGGGGTTGGACAGGCTAGATGCAGGAAGATTGTTCCCGATGTTGGGGAACTCCAGAACAAGGGGTCACAATTTAAGGATAAGGGGGAAATCTTTTAGGACCGAGATGAGAAAAACATTTTTCGCACAGTGGTGAATCTCTGGAATTCTCTGCCACAGAAGGTAGTTGAGGCCAGTTCATTGGTTATATTTAAGAGGGAGTTAGATGTGGCCCTTGTGGCCAAAGGGATCAGGGGGTATGGAGAGAAGGCAGGTACAGGATACTGAGTTGGATGATCAGCCATGATCATATTGAATGGCCTACTCCTGCACCTATTTTCTATGTTTCTATGTTTCTATAAACTCTCAACTAAACCAGTGGAAATATGAGTGTTCAGTAGTCGGTGAGATGAAGGGCCTGCTTCTGTGCTGTATTTATCTATAACTGTTCAAGGAGCAGTGTGAGCAGTTTGCATAGTTTTTTTGAATAGGGCTCATTTCACCTCTGAGCGCAGGCAAGAGAGCTCTCCCCATAACATACGGAGGATCTCAATGGTGGGCTGCTGCTTCTCTCGGCCAGACACGCTACGAGCCCGTTGCCACCAGATGCGGTGAAGATAAAACATACCCAGTGTTTTTTGTTCTATATATAAAATTGGTTGTAAAACTGACTTTAATGGTGTGTAGCCCTGATGTCAATTAATTGTGTGAAGCTAGTATGTGCTTAGCATTCCGGTGCTGTGAGGTGAATCTAGGGTATTTCCGTATGAGGGAGTAATGGAATATGCCTAATGGCTCCCACCTCACCCATTAGATGAATCAGCAAGAGGAAGGAAATTGTTAATTAACAGTACAGGCTGAGCAAGCGTTGGAAATAGATATTCCCCATGGAACTGATCCTTGTGTCACATGTGGAGTCAGGGGCTGATGAGCACCAATGTACCGATAGATCAGGGAAATTCTCATATTCAGAAAACATTTTTTTTAAAAGCCCATTGAGTCTCTGCTGGCGCTCTGAGAAATTTAATTTTCCCACAGTCCTCCACAACTTATCTCCTTGTTATGTATTCTTCCCACATTCTCATCTGTTTCTCCCGCACCCCCCAAGATTCTAACACTCGCCCATAGAAACATAGAAACATAGAAATTAGGTGCAGGAGTAGGCCATTCGGCCCTTCGAGCCTGCACCGCCATTCAATATGATCATGGCTGATCATCCAACTCAGTATCCCGTACCTGCCTTCTCTCCATACCCTCTGATCCCCTTAGCCACCAGGGCCACATCTAACTCCCTCTTAAATATAGCCAATGAACTGGCCTCGACAGCCCTCTGTGGCAGGGAGTTCCAGAGATTCACCACTCTCTGTGTGAAAAAAGTTCTTCTCATCTCGGTTTTAAAGGATTTCCCCCTTATCCTTAAGCTGTGACCCCTTGTCCTGGACTTCCCCAACATCGGGAGCAATCTTCCTGCATCTAGCCTGTCCAACCCCTTAAGAATTTTGTAAGTTTCTATAAGATCCCCTCTCAATCTCCTAAATTCTAGAGAGTATAAACCAAGTCTATCCAGTCTTTCTTCATAAGACAGTCCTGACATCCCAGGAATCAGTCTGGTGAACCTTCTCTGCACTCCCTCTATGGCAATAATGTCCTTCCTCAGATTTGGAGACCAAAACTGTACGCAATACTCCAGGTGTGGTCTCACCAAGACCCTGTACAACTGCAGTAGAACCTCCCTGCTCCTATACTCAAATCCTTTTGCTATGAAAGCTAACATACCATTCGCTTTCTTCACTGCCTGCTGCACCTGCATGCCCACTTTCAATGACTGGTGTACCATGACACCCAGGTTTCGCTGCATCTCCCCTTTTCCTAGTCGGCCACCATTTAGATAATAGTCTGCTTTCCTGTTTTTGCCACCAAAATGGATAACCTCACATTTATCCACATTATACTGCATCTGCCAAACATTTGCCCACTCACCCAGCCTATCCAAGTCACCTTGCAGTCTCCTAGCATCCTCCTCACAGCTAACACTGCCCCCCAGCTTAGTGTCATCCGCAAACTTGGAGATATTGCCTTCAATTCCCTCATCCAGATCATTAATATATATTGTAAATAGCTGGGGTCCCAGCACTGAGCCTTGCGGTACCCCACTAGTCACTGCCTGCCATTGTGAAAAGGACCCGTTTACTCCTACTCTTTGCTTCCTGTTTGCCAGCCAGTTCTCTATCCACATCAATACTGAACCCTCAATGCCGTGTGCTTTAAGTTTGTAAACTAATCTCTTATGTGGGACCTTGTCGAAAGCCTTCTGGAAGTCCAGATACACCACATCCACTGGTTCTCCCCTATCCACGCTACTAGTTACATCCTCGAAAAATTGAGTATTGAGTATAGAAATTGGGAAGTCATGTTGTATAACCACATTGGTACGGCCACATTTAGAGTATTGCGTTCAGTTTTGGTCGCCATGTTACAAGATGACAAGCTGGAAAGGGTGCCGAGAAGATCTGCGAGGATATTTTAAGGGGTTGGACAGGCTAGATGCAGGAAGATTATTCCCGATGTTGGGGAAGTCCAGAACTAGGGGTCACAGTTTAAGGATAAGAGGAAAGTCTTTTAGGACCGAGATGAGAAAATCATTTTTTACACAGAGAGTGGTGAATCTGTGGAATTCTCTGCCACAGAAGGTAGTTGAGGCCAGTTCATTGACTATATTTAAGAGGGAGTTAGATGTGGCCCTTGTGGCTAAAGGGATCAGGGGGTATGGAGAGAAGGCAGGTACAGGATACTGAGTTGGATGATCAGCCATGATCATATTGAATGGCGGTGCAGGCTCGAAGGGCCGAATGGCCTACTCCTGCACCTATTTTCTATGTTTCTATATTGCCAAGTCTCGAAGGCCTGAGCTGTGGGGCGAGGTTGTGTAGGCTATGACTTTATTCCTTGGCCCAGGATGAGGAGTGATCTTATAGAGGTGTACAAGATCATGAAAGGAATATATAGGGTAAATGCACTGTCTGTTGCCCAGAGTATAATAATAATAATAAATTTTATATTTAATGGGCGCCTTTCATACAAAATCTCAAGGACACCTTACATAGTAATCGGAATAAAAACATATAATCGGAGTAAAACAAGTAATTAAAGACATCACAATGACACAAATTAAAAACAAAATTCAATCCAAAAACAGAAAATCAAAAACACAGTGTGAAGAGAGAGCAGCGGCAACCAATTCGTGCCAGCGTCCACTCTCCCTTCACAGCAGCCATCTTGGACACAGACCTACAAGACTACAGTTAGACAAAAAAAAAATCATCCCCCCACAGTGGATAGCACTGTGGAGGAAGGCACAATGTCCAGTCCCCACCCCATGTTCACCCCAAAGTCAGGCCTATTGGGGCCACCGCAATTGCCTCTACGGAGGCCCGATGTCCCTGGCCGTTCTCACCGGGTGGTGTTGCCCCGTCGTCGGGAGAGTCCTTTCGGCGGCTGGGCCACTTGGAACGGCCGCTTCTTGGTTGGAGCCCGCGGCTGCCGAAGCCGACAAGGCCGCGCCGGTTTGGCGCTCCTAGGCTCCAGATGAAAAAGTCGGCGACCGCTCTCCTCACTGCCGCCTTGCCGCCTCTACGCACGCCGTCTCTCCGCTCCGCAAACCCGCAGCCCGGAGATGTTGCTCACGGCGGTCCAGCTCGCCAGAGCTCCAGCGCGGCGACCCAGGCAAGGCATCGCCCGCTCCGCTCCAGCGCTCCAGCGCTCCAATGCAGTGCCGCCACGCAGGCCGAGGTGCTGGGTGGTTCCCGCCAAGAAACGGCGCTCCAAGCCCGCTGGTAGGCCACGACGACGGGTCGACGGGCGGCCCGGAAAAAAGGCTGCCACACCGACCAGGTAGGGACCTATAAATAAAGTAACACCTACCCCCCCACATTAAAAGACCATATCCCCATACAAACAAAAAAACAGGACTCACTAAAAACTAGAAAAAAAACGAATTTAAGACGGACGGCTGCTGCTAGCAGCCGTTCACCAAGATGGCTCCTCCTCCATAGGGTATCGAGAACCAGAGGTGGATTTATAGGTACCTGAGGTAACTTATTTTACACAAAGGGTGGTGGGTGTGTAGAACGAGCTGCCAGAGGAGGTAGTTGAGGTAAGTATTATTATAACGTTGAAGAGACATGTGGACACGTGCATGTGAAGGATAGGTTTAGATTACAGGGAAGATGGACACAAAATGCTGGAGTAAGTAAGCGGGACAGGCAGCATCTCTGGAGAGACGGAAAGGGTGACGTTTCGGGTCGAAAGACTTTAGAGGGATATGGGCCAGGTGGGACTAGTGTATGGTTGGGGAGGCCAGCTCAGTGGGCATGTTAGTCAGCGTGAGTAAAGCCTCTTCATTTTATGACCAGGCGAACGTCCTTCATTGATAATTTCTGTGGTATTTATTATTCCCTTTCTGCAGAAAATGATGCAGTCGTCTGTTTTCCACATGTTTGTCCTGTGTATGGTTGCCGTTGATGTCACTGTGGCCGCCAGCAATTACTACAAGGAGGAGAATTTCCGGAGCCAGTACGACATGTTTTACCTGGCAGAGGTGAGGATGCTAACCCGCGATGGCGTTCCCCAGAAGGGAACAGGAATCGGCCCACGGTACTGGAGTGCAGCCACCAACCTGACCCAGCTGCCTTCAACATCTGGCTCTGCCAGATTACTACATCTGGACAGGCACAATGCCGAGCGATCATTGCACAGGGAGGGTGCACTCAGTTCCTTGTCTCCTTAATCCCAGCAGAGGAATAACAGACCGTGATGCCTGTGTGCTGGTTCCTCACACTCCAATGTTTCAATGCTTTTATTTTAAGCTATTTTGTCATCGCTTTGGGGAGCCCCTCTCACTCCCCCTCCCCCTCTCTCCCTCCCCCTCTCTCCCTCCCCCTTTCTCCCCCTTTCCCCCCTCTCTCCCTCCCCCCTCTCTCCCTCCCCCCTCTCCCCCTCCCTCTCCCTCCCTCTCTCCCTCCCTCCATCCCCCTCTCTCCATCCCCCTCTCTCTCCATCCCCTCTCTCCATCCCTCTCTCTCTCCATCCACCCCTCTCTCCATCCCCTCTCTCCACCTCTCTCTATCCCCCTCTCTCTCTATCCCCTCTTTCTCCATCCCCCTCTCTCTCCATCCCCCTCTCTCTCCATCCCCCTCTCTCTCCACCCCCCCCCCTCTCCCTCCCCCTCTCTCTTTCTCCCTCCCAGTCTCTCCTGCACTCTCTGTCTCCCCCATCACCCATTCTTGCTCCTCACCCAGTGTGCCATTCATCAGAAGGAGTAAGGTGGAATGCGTATCATGGTGACAAGATCTCTGGGAGTTGGGTAAATGTATTTTCGCTGCGTTAGGTTGAGATTGAGAACTCGTTAAAAGCAGATAAACTCCTGGCGGCCTCCTGGGAGGGTAGCAGTGACGTGCGGAGGGAATACCTATCAACATGTTCTCTCAGCTTTACAGAAACAAGCTTTCAAATTTCCCCAGAACTGACATGAGAGTCAGTGATTTATTTTGATCTCTGCATCTGCACACATCTCCTTTTGGATGTCAGGATGAATTTGAGCTGGCCTGACTTGGGAAATGCTGCCTGTGTTGCCTGTTGTGTGCCCGGACAATGCCCCAGCCCTGGGTTGGGTCAGCAGACGCGGTGGCTTTGACAGGGAGATGTCCAGTTACAACGTCAGCTTCCACTGCAGACTAAACAGCCAGTAATTATGATAAATGGCAAATGGGTACAAGAGTTTGAAACGCTGAACCTTGATGTTATTGAAGATTATTCTGGTCTGAACAATGCTTATCTGTCGGAACCTGTTTTTCTTGTTGCTTCTTCAATGGTAGGTTGGCAAAGACTCAGTAAATCTATTCATAGGATCATAAGTGATAGGAGCAGAATTAGGCCATTTGGCCCATCAAGTCTACTCCGCCATTCAATCATGGCTGATCTTTAGAAACATCGAAAATAAGTGCAGGAGTAGGCCATTCGGCCCTTCGAGCCTGCACCACCATTCGATATGATCATGGCTGATCATCCAACTCAGTATCCCATCCCTGCCTTCTCTCCATACCCCCTGATCTCTTTAGCCACAAGGGCTAAAGGGAGCTATCGCTCCCTCCTAACTCCATTCTCCTGCCTTCTCCCCATAACCTCTGACACTCGTACTAATCAACGATCTGTCTATCTCTGCGTTAAATATATCCACTGAGCTGGCCTCCCCAACCTTCTGTGGCAAAGAATTCCACAGATTCACCACCCTCTAACTAAAGACATTCCGAGGAGCTGGAATTTCTCGTCATCTGCTTCCTAAAAGAATGTCCTTTCATTCTGAGGCTATCGCCTCTAGTCCTCAACTCTCTCCCACTGGCGGAAACAATTGGTGCAGCAGTTCCTCTGCCCCGATCCTCCGCTAGTGGTGCTCCTCGTCCCCCGTCCCCCGCCCCTCCGTTAGTGGTGCTCCCACTAGATCCGTCCATTTGTTGCAGATGCTCCCTATGGTCCCCCTCTCGATTCGGATCACCACGCTTCTCCCTGCCCATTGATGAGGTTGCTCCCTCTGGCCCCACCCTACTGTGGGGTGCACTCCGTCTGGCCCTGCCCACCTGATGGGGTGCTCCCTCTAGTCCCACCCTACTATCGGCCTTGCTCCCTTTGGCCCTGCCCACTGTTGGGGCACTCCCTCTGTCCGTTCCCCTTTGTTGGGGAGCAGGGGGGGGGGGGGTTGGGTGCTTTCTCTGGCCCTGTTACCAGAGTTGCCCACCTCTAACCCCCCCCCCCCCCCCCCCCCCCCCCACCCCTCTGCCAGAGTCTTTCCCTCTGACAGGGCATCTCCTTCTGACCCCGCCCTCTGGCAGGGCACCTCCTTCCGATCCCACCCTGGAAGCCTGGATGTCTCGCTTTAAGCCTCGGAACTGCAACTTGGACCCACAACGTCTTTATGCACTGTGAATGGTCTGACCCAACGTGGCACCATTAGACCCGTCCTAGCTGTGCTAGCCCAATGAAAGATCTGTGTTCATTAGCATTCCTGCACTCGCTCCACTGCCTCAATCATAACATGCTCTGTGGAACTGTGGATGGCCTTTCTGATTTGACACATTTATTTATGGTCAGGTTCAGCAAGCTGAGCTTGCTATGGGTGAATAATTAATGTCTGCGTGAGCTGGTCTGTCACTTCTGGTTTGAGCTCATATTTAATTGAAGAACTGGTTGACTGTGATTAAAGTTCAGAAACTCCTTGCCATAGGTGGCCTTCACCATTCTGTTTGACCTGGAGGCACTGGTGAAGATTTGGTGTTTGGGATACACGGGATACATCAGCTCGTCCCTGCACAAGTTTGAACTGCTCCTGGTCCTGGGCACCACGTTGCACATCTACCCTGATCTCTACCATTCTCAGTTCACTTATTTTCAGGTAAGCACAAGTGTGATCTTGCTTAGTTTAGTTATGCATTGCCGACCAGCGATTCCCGCACACACTAGGGACAAATTTACATTTATACCAAGCCACTTAACCTACAAACCTGTATGCCTGTGGACTGTGGGAGGAAACAGAAGATCTCGGAGAAAACTCACGCAGGTCACGGTGTGGACATACAAACTCCTGTAGCCAGGATTGAACCTGGGTCTCTGGTGCTGTAAGGCAGTAGCTCTACCGCTAGGCCACTATGTCAATAGTGGCATGGCACGTTGTGAGCTGAAAGCCCAGGGTGCACGAGTTGTCCTTGGATTATGGCAGGGTCGAGTCAAATCGAGTTTATTGGTATAGACAATAGACAATAGGTGCAGGAGTAGGCCATTTGGCCCTTCGAGCCTGCACCGCCATTCAATGTGATCATGGCTGATCATCCCCAATCAGTACCCCGTTCCTGCCTTCTCCCCATATCCCCCGACTCTGCTATTTTTAAGAGCCCTATCTAGCTCTCTCTTGAAAGCATCCAGTGAACATGCCTCCACCGCCCTCTGAGGAAGAGAATTCCACAGACTCACAACTGTGAGAAAAAGTGTTGCCTCGTCTCTGTTCTAAATGGCTTACTCCTTATTGGCCTACTCCAGAACTGTGGCCCCTGGTTCTGGACTCCCCAAACATCGGGAACATGTTTCCTGCCTCTAGTGTGTCCAAGCCCTTAACAATCTTATATGTTTCAATGAGATACCCTCTCATCCTTCTAAACGCCAGAGTGTACAAGCCCAGCTGCTCCATTCTCTCAGCATATGACAGTCCCGCCATCCCGGGAATTAACCTTGTAAACCTACGCTTCACTCCCTCAATAGCAAGAATGTCCTTCCTCAAATTAGGGGACCAAAACTGCACACAATACTCCAGTTGTGGTCTCACTAGGACTCTGCACAACTGCAAAAGGACCTCTTTGCTCCTATACTCGACTCCTCTTGGTATATGAGGAAGGTACGGTGGGCTGTAGGTACAGCAAAATTGCTTATAGCAGCATCACTGGCACATAGACTCAGACAACACACGAAAAATATAAATTGTACATAAGTAGTACATAAATTCTCCTGAGAAGTACAGTGCCGTAGTGGTAGATTTGCTGCCTCACAGCGCCAGAAACCCAGGCTCTTCCTGTGACCGCACTCCAAAGATGTACAGGTTTGTAGGTTAATTTCACATTGTCAGATTTTATTAAAGGGTATTTTTATACATTTTGGTTTCATCATGTAGAAATGACAGCTGTGTTTATACAGAGTCCCCCCCCCCCCCCATTTCAGGGCACCATAATGTTTGGGACACATGGCTTCACAGGTGTTTGTAATTGCTCAGGTGTGTTTAAATGCCTCCTTACTGCAGGTATAAGAGAGCTCTCAGCTCCTAGTCTTTCCTCCAGTCTTTCCATCACCTTTGGAAACTTTTATTGCTGTTTATCAACATGAGGACAAAAGTTGTATCAATGAAAGTCAAAGGAGCCATTATGAGACTGAGAAACAAGAATAAAACTGTTAGAGACATCAGCCAAACCTTAGGCTTACCAAAATCAACTGTTTGGAACATCATTAAAAGAAAGAGAGCACTGGTGAGCTTACTAATCGCAAAGGGACTGGGAGGCCCAGGAAGACCTCCACAGCTGATGACAGAAGAATTATCTCTATAATAAAGAAAAATCCCCAAACACTTGTCCGACAGATCAGAAACACTCTTCAGGAGTCGGGTGTGGATTTGTCAATGACCACTGTCCGCAGAAGACTTCATGAACAGAAATACAGAGGCTACACTGCAAGATGCAAACCACTGGTTAGCTGCAAAAATAGGATGGCCAGGTTACAGTTTGCCAAGAAGTACTTAAATGAGCAACCACAGTTCTGGAAAAAGGTCTTGTGGACAGATGTGACGAAGATTAACTTATATCAGTGATGGCAAGAGCAAAATATGGAGGAGAGAAGGAACTGCCCAAGATCCAAAGCGTACCACCTCATCTGTGAAACATGGTGGTGGGGGTGTTATGGCCTGGGCATGTATGGCTGCTGAAGGTACTGGCTTAATTATCTTCAATGATGATACAACTGCTGATGGTAGTAGCATAATGAATTCTGACGTGTATAGACGCATCCTATCTGCTCAAGTTCAAACAAATGCCTCGATACTCATTGGCCGGCGGTTCATTCTACAGCAAGACAATGATACCAAACATACTGCTAAAGCAACAAAGGAGTTTTTCAAAGCTAAAAAATGGTCAATTCTTGAGTGGCCAAGTCAATCTCCCGATCTGAACCCAATTAAGCATGCCTTATATATGCTGAAGAAAAGACTGAAGGGTACTAGCCCCCAAATGGGGATGATCAACCATGATCACATTGATTGGCGGTGCTGGCTCGAAGGGCCGAATGGCCTACTCCTGCACCTATTGTCTATGGTCTATTGTCTAAAATAAGCATAAGCTAAAGATGGCGCCAATACAGGGTTGGCAGAGCATCACCAGAGAAGACACCCAGCAACTGGTGATGTTTATGAATCACAGACTACAAGCAGCCATTGCATGCAAAGGATATGCAACAAAATACTAAACATGAACACTTTCATTTACATGACATTGCTGTGTCCCAAACATTATGGTGCCCTGAAATGGGGGGACCATGTATAAACACTGCTGTAATTTCTACATGGTGAAACCAAACTGTATAAAAATTGCCTCTATTAAAATCTGACAATGTGCAGTTTAATCACACGTGTATTTTTCTATTACAAATCTCAAATTGTGGAATTCAGGGGCAAATAAATAAATGGTCAACACTTGTCCCTTTACCTCCCCCCTCGACAGCAACACTTGTCCCTTTACCTCCCCCCTCGACAGCAACACTTGTCCCTTTATCTCCCCCCTTGACTCCGTTCAAGGACCCAAGCAGTCGTTCCAGGTGCGACAGAGGTTTACCTGCATCTCCTCCAACCTCATCTATTGCATCCGCTGCTCTAGATGTCAGCAGATCTATATCGGTGAGACCAAGCGGAGGTTGGGCGATCGTTTCGCCAAACACCTCCACTCGGTCCGCAATAACCAAGCTGACCTCCCGGTGGCTCAGCACTTCAACTCCCCCTCCCACTCCGTCTCCGACCTCTCTGTCCTGGGTCTCCTCCATGGCCACAGCGAACAGCACCGGAAATTGGAGGAACAGCACCTCATATTCCGCTTGGGGAGTCTGCATCCTGGGGGATGAACATCGAATTCTCCCAATTTTGTTAGTCCTTGCTGTCTCCTCCCCTTCCTCAGTCCCCCTGCTGTCTCCTCCCATCCCCCAGCCTTCGGGCTCCTCCTCCTTTTTCCTTTCTTGTCCACGCCCCCCCCACCCCCGATCAGTCTGAAGAAGGGTTTCGGCCCGAAACGTTGCCTATTTCCTTCGCTCCATAGATGCTGCTGCACCCGCTGAGTTTCTCCAGCTTTTTTGTGTACCTGCAAATAAATAAATGATGGGTCCTTGTCCCAAACATTATGGAGCGCACTGTGGACACAAAAAGCTGGAGTAACTCAGAGGGTCAGACAGCTTATCTGGAGAAACTGAATAGGTGACGTTTTGGGTTGAGACCCTTCTTCAGACCATACATTCTTCAGATTTAATGGAGACGTTTAAAATTGGGATTGGGTTTGTTGGAGAGAGAACAACTAGCTCTCGGTGGCACGATTGGCCAAATGACCATCATTTAAAATTCTACAACTGTCGATGTCTGCAGTGGCTCACCGCGTCACTCCCTCCCCAGCTGGTCAAGAAGTCATGAGTTCAAGGCTCGGTTCAGAGGCACCCAACGGGATCGAGGTTCCCAGGGACAGAAGTGTAGAGGATCGCCAGAAGAACCACAGGGGAGTGGAGAGAATATTTTTACACAAAGGGCAATAGAAATAGATTCAAGAACATAGCATTTATTTCAAGAGGGCTGGTACGGCCGCATTTGGAATATTGTGAGCAATTTTGGGCACCATATCTGAGGACGGTTGTGCTGGTTCTGGAGAGGGTCCGTAGGAGGTTTACAAGAATGATCCCAGGAATGAGAAGGTTAACCTATCATGAATGTCAGCACTGTGCCTGTACTCGCTGGAGCTTACAAGCATGAGGGGGGACTTCATTGAAACATACAGAATAGTGAAACGCTTGGATAGAGTGGATGTGGAGTGGATGTTTCAACTAGCGGGAGAGTCTAGGACTAGAGGTCATAGCCTCAGAATTAAAGGATATTCTTATAGGAAGATGAAGAGAAATGTCTTTAGTCGGAGGGTGGTGAACCTGGAATTCTTTGCCACAGATGGTTGTGGAGGGCGTCAGTGGATATTTTTAAGGTAGAGATAGATAGATTCTTGATTAGTACAGGTGTCAGAGGTTATGGGGAGAAGGCAGGAGAATGTGGTTTGGAGGGAGAGATCGATCAGCCATGATTGAATGGCGGAGTAGACTTGATTGGCCTAATTCTACTCCTATTCCTTTGACATTATGATCTTTCTGTGTGCTTAAGCAAAGCAAGAATTTCATTGTCCTATACAGGGACACATGACAATAAACTCACTTGAACTTGAACTTGAACTTCATAGGCAATCCAGGAAATTTGGAGATCTGAGTAAAGAGAAACAAAAATGTGCACTTTGACGGTTTGAGTTGGACTGGGGAATAAGATAAATGGAAGTGTTTAGGTTGTGGAAGATGTCTTTGGTTAACAACTACGTATTGTACCATCAGGTCCTGAGGGTGGTCCGCCTGATTAAGATTTCCCCGGCGCTGGAGGACTTTGTCTACAAGATATTTGGTCCTGGGAAGAAGCTGGGCAGCCTGGTGGTCTTCACTGCCAGCCTGCTCATCGTCATGTCATCCATCAGCCTCCAGATGTTCTGCTTTGTGGAGGAGCTTGACCGCTTCACCACTTTCCCCAGGGTGGGTATGAATGTCCAACACCTGATTTTGAATTTGTCCACTGCTTTTATTGTAAGAACACCGCACCTTCCAAATCAGATTGACAATGCTTTTTATTTCATGACTTGTGAAGTGATATTGATTGCTTCATGGGAAGATTTGAGCCATGATGATCAACCTCTGTTGTATGGGAGGGGGCTGATGTAAAATCAGCCCCTTTATTCTTCCTCACCCCTCTTCCCGCTCCAATTTCTCTCCCTCTCTCCTCTATTTCTCCCCCTCTCCCCCCCCCCCCCCCCGATTAGAAACAGTTTACCCCCACCCCCCTCCCCACATAAAACAAGCTAAAGAACACTATAAGCATACATTTATCACATACTATTTAAGCACAAAGAAAATAGGTGCAGGAGTAGACCATTCGGCCCTTCGAGCCTGCACCGCCATTTAATATGATCATGGCTGATCATCCCACTCAGTATCCTGTACCTGCCTTCTCTTCGTACCCCCTGATCCCTTTAGCCACAAGGGCCACATCTAACTCCCTCTTAAATATAGCCAATGAACTGGCCTCAACCACCTTCTGTGGCAGAGAATTCCAGATTCACCACTCTCTGTGTGAAAAATGTTTTTCTCATCTCGGTCCTAAAAGATTTCCCCCTTATCCTTAAACTGTGACCCCTTGTTCTGGACTTCCCCAACATCGGGAACAATCTTTCTGCAAAGAAGGAAGGGACAGACAGATTGTTGGCGAGGCAGCCATTGCTGACGCCACCTGGTGGTCTTTCCTATAACATAGTGACCAAATCTGAACACAATACTGTAAATATGGCCTCATTAACGTCTTATGTTGCCTCTGCCACATGACCTCCAACTTCTACACTCAATACCCTGACCTTCTTCTTCCTCCACCACACACAAGATTAGAAGTTTTTAAGAAAGAACTGCAGATGCTGGAAAAATCGAAGGTAGACTATGAAGAAGGGTCTCGACCCGAAACGTCGCCTATTCCTTCTCTCCATAGATGGCGCCTGACCCGCTGAGCTTCTCCAGCATTTTTGTCTACCCAAGATTAGAAGTTGTTCAGCTAGAGCTGAACACATTTCTCGGCATCTGCCTACAATGGTGTCTGTCTTGTGCTTCTTGTGCGTGATGATGGGCAAATTGGTGAAAACAGGGCCGTGACGTGAACGCTCTTTCCTTGACCCCAGTACTCTGACTAATGCACGCCAGTGTGCCTGAAGCTTTTTTGACCACCTGATCTACCAGTTGTGCTGTTCTGCAGGGGAAGATGATCCCCACAGCTGACATGAGTGGTGTTGATGAGCTTCTACTTTGCTGCTTCCCCAGGCCTTCATGTCCATGTTCCAGATAATCACACAGGAAGGATGGGTTGACGTGATGGACCAGACTCTGATTGCAGTTGGCCAAGTCTGGGCCCCCGTTGTTGCCATTTACTTCATCCTCTACCATCTTTTCGCTACTCTGGTGAGTCATTACTTTCTGTGTCGTGTCGCATGTCTTCAGCAATCCCAGAGGGGAGGAGGGTGGAGTTGGGACCATCGCTGCCAATAATGTTAATTTTTGAAACCCAGTCTCTGCGTTATCATCAACACATGGCGGTCAATGCTAAAACAATGTAAAAATGATCTGACTATCTATCAGTTGAGGGATAGATATTGGATATTTGTTTATTTATTTGGAGTAACTCTGCCATGCCAGACATTTGTTGCCCATTCATAATGGCCTTTGGGGTGAGCCAGTGCCTTGAATCAGTGCAGTCCGCCTGGTGCTGTTGTGGACGGAGCTCCAGCACAATAGAGGACAAGTGATATACAGTGCATTCAGAAAGTATTCAGACCCCTTCACTTTTTCCACGTTTTGTTACATTACAGCCTTATTCTAAAATGGACTAAATTCATTTTTTTTTAAATCATCAACCTACACACAATGCCCCATCATAAAATAGCGAAAACAGGTGTTGAGAAATTTTGCAAAGTAATTAAATATAAATAACTGAAATATCACATTGACATAAGTATTCAGACCCTTTACTCACTTTGTTGAGGCACCTATGGCAGCGATTACAGCCTCAAATCATCTTGAGTATGACGCTACATACTTGGCACACCTGTATATGGGTCATTTCACCCATTCTTCTCTGCAGATCCTCTCAAGCTCTGTCAGATTGGATGGGGAGCGTCGATGCACAGCTATTTTCAGGCCCCTCCAGAGATGTTCAAGTCCGGGCTCTGGCTGGGCCACTCAAGGACAGTCACAGACTTGTTGCGAAGCCATTCCTGCATTGTCTTGGGTGTTTGCTTATGGTCGTTGTCCTGTTGGAAGGTGAACCTCCGCCCTAGTCTGAGGTCCAGAATGATCTGGAGCAGGTTTTGATCAAGGATATCTCTACTTTGCTCTGTTCATCTTTCCCTCGATCCTGACTAGTCTCCCAGTTCCTGCCGCTGAAAAACATCCCCACAGCATGATACTGCCACCACCATGCTTCACCGTAGGTATGGGATTGGCCAGGTGAAGAGCGGTGCCTGGTTTCCTCCAGACGTGACGCTTGCCATTCAGACCAAAGAATTCTATCGTGGTTTCATCAGACCAGAGAATCTTGTTTCTCATGCCTTTTGGGATGGGCTGTCATGTGCCTTTTACTGAGGAGTGGCTTCCGTCTGGCCACTCTACCATAAAGGCCTGATTGGTGGAGTGCTGCAGATATAGTTGTCCTTCTGGAAGGTTCTCCCTTCTCCACAGAGGAACTCTGGAGCTCTGTCAGAGTGACCATCGGGTTCTTGGTCACCTCCCTGACCAAGGCCCTTCTCCCCCGATTGCTCAGTTTGAACAGGCGGCCAGCTCTATGAAGAGTCCTAGTGGTTCTAAAGTTCTTCCATTTAAGAATGACGGAGGCCACTGTGCTCTTCAGGACCTGCAATGCTGCAGAAATTGTTTTTATACCCTTCCCCAGATCTGTGTCTTGACACAATCCTGTCTCGGAAGTCTCCGGACAATTCCTTCATCTTCATGGTTTGTTTTTTGCTCTGACATGCAGTGTCAACTGTGAGACCTTATATAGACAGGTGTGTGCCTTTCCAAATCATGTCCAATCAATTTAATTTACCCCTGGTGGACTCCAATCAAGTTGTAGAAACATCTCAAGGATAATCAATGGAAACAGGATGAACCTAAGCTCAATTTTGAGTATCATAGCACAGGGTCTGAATAATAATGTAAATGTGATATTTCAGTTATTTATTTTTAATTACTTTACAAAAAATTCTAAAGACCTGTTTTCGCTTCTTCATTCTGGGGTATTTTGTGTAGATTGATGATTTAAAAAAAATGAATTTATTCCATTTTAAAATAAGGCTGTAACGTAACAAAATGTGGAAAAGTGAAGGGGTTTGAATACTTTCTGAATGCACTGTATTTCCAGTCTGGGGTGGTGTGTGCTTTGGAGGGGAACCTGCAGGTGGTGGTGTTCCTCTATACCTGCCATCCTTGTCCTTGTTGGTCGAGGTGCTATGGGAGTAGTTGTACTTACAGGGCATTTTATAGATGATGCATACACGGTGCATTGTTGCTGGAGGGAGTGGAGGTTTAATGCGTTAGATGGGGTGTGAGTCTGGCTTTGTCCAGGATGATGCCGAGCTTCTTGAGATTTGTAGGAGGTGCACAGCGGTGATGTGGGTGTTGTGATGCGACCGGCCAACTTAACTCATCAACCCACACGTCTTTGGGATGTGGGAGGAATCTAGCCAAACCATAGGTCTACAGGCAGAATGCCACACTCCACACAGCCAGCACCGGATGTCTGGATTGAACCTGGGTCTCAGCTCTGAGCTGCACCATTGTGCAATGGTATTTATGTGGCTCATCCGGTTCAGTTTCTAGTCAATGACGAACAAGGATGTTGATGGTCGTGGACTTGGGGACAGAACTGGCTGGCAGACAGGAAGCAAAGAGTAGGAGTAAACGGGTCCTTTTTAGAATGGCAGGCAGCGACTAGTGGGGTACCGCAAGGCTCAGTGGTGGGACCCCAGCTATTTACAATATATATTAATGATTTGGTCGAGGGAATTGAATGCAACATCTCCAAGTTTGCGGATGACACAAAGCTGGGGGGCAGTGTTAGCTGTGAGGAGGATGCTAGGAGGCTGCAAGGTGACTTGGATAGGCTGGGTGAGTGGGAAAATGCTTGGCAGATGCAGTATAATGTGGATAAATGTGAGGTTATCCACTTTGGTGGGAAAAACAGGAAAGTAGACCATTATATGAATGGTAGCCGATTAGGAAAAGATGCAACGAGACCTGGGTGTCATGGTACACCAGTCATTGAAAGTAGGCATGCAGGTGCAGCAGGCAGTGAAGAAAGCGAATGGTATGTTAGCATTCATAGCAAAAGGATTTGAGTATAGGAGCAGGGAGGTTCTACTGCAGTTGTACAGGGTCTTGGTGAGACCACACCTGGAGTATTGTGTACAGTTTTGGTCTCCTAATCTGAGGAAAGACATTCTTGCCATAGAGGGAGTACAAAGAAGGTTCACCAGACTGATTCCTGGGATGTCAGGACTTTCATATGAAGAAAGACTGGATAGACTCAGCTTGTACTCGCTAGAATTTAGAAGATTGAGGGGGGATCTTGTAGAAACGTACAAAATTCTTAAGGGGTTGGACAGGCTAGATGCAGGAAGATTGTTCCAGATGTTGGGGAAGGGGTCACAGTTTAAGGATATAGGGGAAATCTTTTAGGACCGAGATGAGAAAAACATGTTTTACACGGAGAGTGGTGAATCTCTAGAATTCTCTGCCACAGAATGTAGTTGAGGGCAGTTCATTGGCTATATATAAGAGGGAGTTAGATGTGGCCCTTGTGGCTAAAGGGATCAGGGGGTATGGAGAGAAGGCAGGTACAGGATACTGAGTTGGATGATCAGCCATGATCATATTGAATGACGGTGCAGGCTCGAAGGGCCGAATGGCCTACTCCTGCACCTATTTTCTATGTTTCTATGACACAGAGGGGAGAGGCTGTTGTCAGATTTGAGCGTGAGGAGAAATGTTAAGAGCAGCACAGTGATGCAGCTAGTAGAGACGCTGCCTCACAGCATCATGAGTTTGCTTGTTTTCCCTGTGTTTCCATTCACGTCCCAGATCTGAAGTGCAGGTTTGTAGGTTAAATGGCTGTGGTGAATTGCCCCCAGTGTGTAGGTGAGGGGCAGAATCTAGGAGAAATTGATGAAAGTGTAAATAGTAGGTTGGTGGCCAGTCGGAATTTGATGGGACGAAGGGCCTTTTTCCCTGCTGGGCGGTGCTATGACTCTTCCTATGCTGGACTGGGTGCTAGTACCAGTTACTAAACATGGGAATGGGGACTGGAAGCCCATTAGACAAGAAATGGGCCAAGAGTTCACGGCCAGCACCTCCGCTAATGCAGCACCAAGACTCTAACGTACTTCGCGGCCGAGCAGCGAGGGCAGGAGCAGGGATGGGGGGATGTGAAGGAGACAGCCACAAACTCTCTGTGAATAGCCCAAGCTTTCTCAATGCTTCTCTCCCACAAGCACGGCTGGTTGCGTCAAACTAAGAAATCAATCTGTTAATCTGCAGAGGTAAAAAAAAAGTTTAATTTCAGTATTGATTTCGGCAGGGTACACATCCTGCATCTTGTATTCAGCTGTTAATCTTTGTTGTTTTGAATTGCGTGTCTTATTGCTTAGAATTGAAATTACCATGCTGTTTTGGACTGGACTCTCGAAGGAGAGTTTGGAATCTAAATTGTATGCAGCTCTTTTAAATCCAGTACGTGGCACAGTGGTGCAGCGGTAGAGTTGCTGCCTTGCAGCACCAGAGACCCAGTTTGATCCTGTGCTGTCTGTACGGCGTTTGTACGTCCTTCTTGTGACCGCGTGGGTTTCCCCGGGTGTTCCGGTTTCCTCCCATACGCTAAAGACGTACAGGCGTGTAGGTTAATTGTCTGTGGTAAAAATGGTAAATGATCCCTAATGTGTAGGACAGTGATGGTGCATGGGTTGGTATGGGCCAAAGGGCCTGTTTCCGCACAGTGTCTCTAGTCTAAAGGGCCTGTCCCACTTGGCCATCATTTACGCAACACGCAACGAAAGGCATCATGCGTCCGCACAGCCGCCTGGAGTGCGTGACGTCATTTGAAGATAGACACAAACTGCAGGAGTAACTCAGCGGGACCTGCAGCATCAGTCTGAAGAAGGGTCTCGACCCAAAACGTCACCCATTGCTTCTCTCCCGAGATGCTGCCGGTCCCACTGAGTTAATCCAGCATTTTATGTCTATCTCCAATCGTCTTGGCCCAGTTCTGGGAGTAGGAGTAGGGGCGGATCCGGATCCGCAATGGCCGTGAGCCCCAGGCCGAGATCGGTGATCGTTTGCCTGCTTCTGCTGCTGTTGGAGGTGAGACGTTGGGCTGCTCCAGGGTCTTGGGCCTGTCCCACTTTGGCTGTCAGTTACGCGACAGGCTGGTGATGCGCGAAGATTTTGTGCAGGACGAAGTCCACACTCCTCCACACCACTCCATGCGCCCGTCACTCGCTACCCACACGCTAGCAGGTCGCGTAAATGGCGCACGAATGACGGCCAAGTGGGACAGGCCCTTAAGTGAGTTTGTTGGAAATCCTGCTTTAATCCTCGTTTGGCACAGCCCTCAGCAATCCCCTCTGAGAGAACATGGCAAGTCGATGTGAGAAATTGAAATGCCCCTCTGGCACTGTAGTCCCATCACCCAGTTTGTCCACCTCCATTTCCCCACACCCTATAAACACCTGCTTCTCCAAACCCCACCTCCCACATCCTATCCCACTCTGCCCCGCACATCCCACTCTCGACCTATCATCAATCCTGGATTTGAGAGATACAGTATGAAAATAGGCCCTTTGGCCCACTACCGATCACCTGTTCACACTCGTTCTCCGTTATCCCATTTTCTCACCCACTCCCCACACACTAGGGAAAATTTACAGAGGCCAATTAATCGACCAACCCACAGGTCGCTGGGGTGTGGGAGGAAATCAGAGCACCCGGAGGTAACCCACGTGGCCACAGGGAGAGTGTGCAGACTTCACCCAGACAGCCCCCGAGTTCAAGATCGAACCGTGGTCCTGACGCAGTGACCCTACCAGCTGTGTCGCCCCACCTGCCGAATGCGTGCGTGTACTGCAACCTCCAACAACAGTGTCTCTGGCCTTTGCATCAGACGTCGCCCAACCTTAAACAGCCACACTGCTCTTTGAACAGCACCTTCCATCTCTCCCCAAGCAACTGCCCTTTTGCTTGCAGTGTTTCACTGAGTGGCGCACCTGCCACTGAGTCAGAAAGTTGTTGGTTCTAGCCCCATGCTTGAGAATGGAGCACAAAAGCTAGGTTATCATGTCCATGAAGTGCTGAGAGAGTGCTGTATTGTTGGAGGTACAGTCATCTGGACTAAACGTCAAACTGAGGTCCTAACCTGCCTCAGGTGCCTTGACCTGTTGCCATGAAGAGCATGAGTGGGGGGGTGGGGGGGGTAATTATCACCTTATTACCAGGCTTATTCTGACTTTCCAACGATATGCTTAAAACCATTAACTAGGTTTTATTGATTGAGGATAGAGTTACTGGAGTAACTCAGCGGCACAGGCAGCATCTCTGAAAAGAAGGAATGGGTGACGTTTTAACCATATAACATATAACCATATAACAATTACAGCACGGAAACAGGCCATCTCGGCCCTACAAGTCCGCGCCGAACAATTTTTTTCCCTTAGTCCCACCTGCATGCACTCATACCATAACCCTCCATTCCCTTCTCATCCATATGCCTATCCAATTTATTCTTAAATGATACCAACGAACCTGCCGCCACCACTTCCACTGGAAGCTCATTCCACACCGCTACCACTCTCTGAGTAAAGAAGTTCCCCCTCATGTTACCCCTAAACTTCTGTCCCTTCTGTTTTGGGTCGAGACCCTTCTTCAGTCAGAGAGTCAGGAGAGGGAAACTAGAGAAACGTCACCCATTCCTTCTCTCCAGAGGAGTTGCCTGTCCCGCTGAGTTACTCCAGCATTTTGTGTCTATCTTCAGTGTAAACCAGCATCTGCAGTTCCTTCCTACACTTTATTGATTGAGGGCTCTTGTTGCACACTAATTGACTGCCCTGTTTCCTGCATACAATAGTGAGTACAATCCATTGGATGAGAGAGACAATATGTCCTGGAGGTCTGAAAGACGCCATAGGAATGCAAGCCTCTTCTTTCCTCTTTACCATTAGTCAGGAAACTCTTATGTTTCAGTTCTCTGCACTATCTCCCTGGCTGTTGCCCACTTCTGAACAGTGACCCCCTCCTTGTAGATTCTCTTATTGTGTTGTGAGTAAAAAGAGAGTGTACCTGTCAACAGAAGGATCAAACCCTGAGGGCACGGGGGAAGGAAAGCGATTGGAAAAAGAGGCTGGAATAACATGATTGAAATCTTTCTCACATTGCAAGTAGGCAGGAGCTGTAATACAGAGGAGAAACATTCATAAAAGGGAGAATGTACACACATGACCATATTGGAAGTGCATCCTCTTTAATGTGTGGAATTACATTAGGTTTCTGGGATGGCACTAACATGCTCTTCTGCTTTAAAATGTAGAATAATGTTAATTGTTGCAAGGGAACATTTGTTCTTTGCAGTTTATTTCGTGCTTTGATGTTTGATACTAAGTGACAGGTAATCAAGATTAATCTCATGTTTTCCTGACTGGAAGCTAAACAGGCAATGACTTGAGCTTAATAAAGTGCCTCTAACATGGTGAAGCACCACAGCGTGTTTCAGGAAGTATTATCAAACTGAGTTTGACACAAATCACACGGGAGACATTAGGACGGTGAATAGAGCCTGGAAAATGATTGAGGCTAAAAGGAATATCTAACGCTTGGGTTTAAAGGGTAAGAGACTGGCAGAGGATGAGACAAGGAATTCAGTGGAAGACATTTCCACTTGTGGGATACTCCAGAATAGATCCATAAATCATTGACAATCCAATTAAAAATCCAGGCAAAACCTCTTTCATCCAAACATTGATATAACACGTGGTGCTGTTGCCTTAGCTTCAGGATATCCGGGTTCGATCCTGACCTCAGGTACTGCATGTGTGCAGTTTTCACATTCTTTCCATACGGGTTTCACCTGGGTGATCCGGTCTCCTCCCACATCCCAAAGATGGGCTTGTAGGTTAATCGTCCACTGTAAATTGCACCCAGTCGAGAAGGGTAGGCAAAGAATCAAAGGAAATTGATGAGAATGTTGAGTGAATAGCTGCAGAAATGCCAAGGAGCAAGATCAGGTGAGGGGTTGTAATGCAGGCAAAATGGGATGAATGTTGATTGATGAGTTAAAAAGGTCGGCATGCTCATGCTGAGCTGAAGGGCCAATTTCCGTTCTGTACGACTGACTCCTATATCATAATAAATAAGAAAGAGCAGGAAGAATATTGGCCTCGCTGTCATAGAGATTGATGGAGTTATGCCCCTGTCCCACTTAGGAAACCTGAACGGAAACCTCTGGAGACTTTGCGCCCCACCCAACGTTTCCGTGCGGCTCCTGGAGGTTTTTGTCAGTCTCCCTACCTGTTTCCACTACCTGCAACCACCTGCAACCTCTGGGAACCGCACGGAAACCTTGGGTAGGGCGCAAAGTCTCCAGAGGTTTCCGTTCAGGTTTCCTAAGTGGGACAGGGGCATTAAGGAGTAGAGGCAGGTTTAAAGGGAAGCTGGGTAAACATGCGGGAGAGAGAAAGAGGGTGATGGTGATGGGGAGATAGAGTGGAGCTGGGTGGATGCTGGTATGGAGCAGAAACACCAACATTAACCAGAGGGTGTGAATGCCCCTTTGCTGCTAATGGTTTGATGCGTTTCTCCATTTATGCTACTTGTATAAATGTAGCATACATTTAATGTAATACATGTAAATACTGTTCAAGGTTTCAAGGTGAGTTTATTGTCACATCTACCAATTAAGGTACAGTGAATCTATTCATTAGATCTCCAGGAAAACATATTGATTGTATAAACGACTGCTTGTTTGTGTTAGTACCTTCTGAAAAGAGTTTCAATTGTTGTGCAGATTCTCCTGAGCCTGTTCGTTGCCGTCATTCTGGACAATCTCGAGCTGGATGAGGATCTGAAGAAACTGAAGCAGGTAACGTGCTTTTCCCGCTGACTTTGGAGAACTACTTCCCTTATGCGAATGTCTCAGCAATGTGAAGCTTGCATGGGCATAAGGTCATAAGTGATAGGAGTAGAATTAGGCCATTCAGCCCATCAAGTCTTCACCATTCAATCATGGCTGATCTATCTCTCCCTCCTAACACCATTCTCCTGCCTTCACCCCATAAACCCTGACACCCATAGTAATCAAGAATCTATCTATCTCTGCCGTAAAAATATCCATTGACTTGGCCTCTACAGCCTTCTGTAGCAAAGAATTGCACAGGTTCACCACCCTCTGACTAAAGAAATTCTTCCTTATCTCCTTCTTAAAGGAACATCCTTTAATTCTGAGGCTATGACCTCTAGTCCTGGACTTTCCCATATGAAGAGACTCTCCCACTGGTGGAAACATCCTCTCCACATCCACTCTATACAAGCCTTTCACTATTATGTACATTTCAATGAGGTCCCTCCTCATCCTAAATTCCAGTGAGTACAGGCAGCGATGGGCTGCCCGGCAGAGCATATGATTGCAGCACGGAGCTGAGTGTCAAGCATCACTGTGTTGACAAAACACCATTGTCACCAGAGAATCAGGATGCATCACAACTTGGTTTGGGAACAGCTCCATCCAAGACCACAAGAAATTGCAGCGAATTGTGGACACAGCCTAGACCATCACACAAACCAACCTCCCTTCTATTGACTCCAGTTATATCTCACGCTGCCTCAAGGCCAGCAGCATAATCAAGGACGAGTCGCACCCTGGCCACCCTCTTCTCCCCTCTCCCATCAGGCAAAAGGTATAGAAGTGTGAAAACGCACACCTCCAATTTCAGGGACAGTTTCTTCCCAGCTGTTATCAGGCAACTGAATCACCCAGAGAGTTGTGAATCTGTGGAATTCTCTGCCTCAGAAGGCAGTTGAGGCCAATTCTCTGCCTCAGAAGGCAGTTGAGGCCAATTCTCTGGGTGCTTTCAAGAGAGAGTTAGATAGAGCTCTTAAAGATAGCAGAGTCAAGGGATATGGGGAGAAGGCAGGAACGGGGTACTGATTGTGGATGATCAGCCATGATCATATTGAATGGCGGTGCTGGCTCGAAGGGCCGAATGGCCTACTCCTGCATCTATTGTCTATTGTCTCTTACCACAACATGAGAGCAGTACTGAACTATTTTCTACCTCATTGGTGACCCTCGAGCTTTCCTTGATCTGACTTTGCTGGCTTTAACTTGCACCAAATGTAATTCCCTTATGTATCGATACCCTGTAAATGGCCCGATTGTAATCATGTATTGTCTTTCTGCTGTCTGGTTAGCACACAACAAAAGCTTTTTTCTGTACCTCGGTACACGTGACAATAAACTGAACTGAACTGAAATGCATAGTGATTTCTGAACTGCAGTTCGTGCATCTGGATGCATGGGTGTAGAGATTTATGAAGGAGTATGGACAGCAGGCAATGCATAGGATGCACGAGCATGTAAAGGGTTGCAAGTGAGTGTGGACTGCAGCCGATGCACAAGTGCGCTGATACTTTGAACAAGTTCAATGGTACTTTATTGTCACATGTACCTAAGTACAGTGCAGTTCCTTTTTAGCAGGCAGTTCAGTGACAATCCTACTATATATATATATATATCAGGCATAATCAAACCAAGTACAAGAGTGTAAGACAGTAGACGACACTGAGTCAGGACACAATAGTTGCTGTGTTTCAGTCGCTATCTTGTTCCTTTCAAGGCCAAAGTTCAAAAAAAAATGTTAGAGGCTTAACTTGGCCATAAGGGCCTATTGTCCTGGCGGCGGCACTGGGTCGGAGTTGCAGGGGTTGGCGTAGCCTGGAGACTTGGAGCGGGGGGGGGCAATCAAGTTGAGCCCCAGGCTTCTTCAGGGCCTCCAGTGGCCCACACTGCCAACTCGACATTGACCATGAACGCACCGTCTCTTGCCTCTGGTCATTGCTCAGACTCAGTGCCCCGGGGCACTTCCCACAGCCGACCCAGAGCTCCTCCGAGCGAGTCCGAGGGTGTGTGAGGTACCCCCCGGCCCACCTATAGGCATCATTCATTTCTTCTGTTAGATTACTATCTAAATGGCGTCAAGTTGGGAAAAGTTGAAGTACAACGGGATCTGGGGGTCCTTGTACATCAGTCTGTGAAAGTAAGCATGCAGGTACAGCAGGCAGTGAAGAAAGCGAATGGCATGTTGGCCTTTATAACAAGAGGAATCGAATATAGGAACAAAGAGGTCCTTCTGCAGTTGTACAGAACCCCAGTGAAACCACACCTGGAGTATTGTGTGCAGTTTTGGTCCCCTAATTTGAGGAAGGACATTCTTGCTATTGAGGGAGTGCAGCGTAGGTTTGCAAGGTTAGTTCCCGGGATGGTGGGACTGTCATATGCTGAGAGAATGGAGCAGCTGGGCTTGTACACTCTGGAGTTTAGAAGGATGAGAGGGTTTCTCATTGAAACACATAAGATTGTTAAGGGCTTGGACACGCTAGAGGCAGGAAACATGTTCCCGATGTTGGGGGAGTCCAGAACCAGGGGCCACAGTTTAAGAATAAGGAGTAAGCCATTTAGGAGACGAGGAAACACTTTTTCTCACAGAGAGTGGTGAGTCTGTAGAATTCTCTGCCTCAGAGGGCGGTGGAGGCATGTTCTCTGGATGCTTTCAAGAGAGAGCTAGATAGGGCTCTTAAAAATAGCGGAGTCAGGGGAAATGGGGAGAAAGCAGGAACGGGGTACTGATTGGGGATGATCAGCCATGATCAGATCACATTGAATGGCGGTGCTGGCTCGAAGGGTCAAATGGCCTACTCCTGCACCTATTGTCTATTGTCTATTGCTGCCGCCACCATATTGAAGGTACAGACTGCAGTTTATGCATTGGTGTACCAAGATTTGTAAATGGGTGGAGCCTGCACCCATGCAGCACGGTTGATTGTGAATGGAAACAGTAATCTTATCCTCAGACCTGCAGAGCTCCAGTGAGGAAGCTGTCTTCCCGCACCACAACCTGACACAAAGCTGGACCCAGCAACATGATGGTTATAGATTCAGTAGAAAGTATTAGCTGGCGAGGGGGTGAATAATTGTGTAGTGTTAATGTTGTGTGAGTGTGTGTGGGATGTAATTGGCACTGTTAGAAATGTCCATCACTCGGCTGGTGTTCCTTTCACTACTTCCAGCCCACGCAACCATTGATACCCAGCTTGATCTGTGATTGACTGTGTGGTCCAAAGGTTCCCCTACCGGCCCTGAGGAGACTTTTTAATTTATTAATCAAGGGTTGTGGGTTTTGCAGGCTGAACGAGCATTTAATTGCCTATCCCTAATTACCCTCAAGAAGGTGGTGGTATGCTGCTGTCTTGAACCACTGCAGTCCTTGAGGACAGAGGTGGAGAATCAAAAGCTTCAAATGCCCGGGCGTGCATATCGATGAAGATCTCTCCTGGACCCAGCACATTGATGCAATCATTAAGAAAGCCCAATCACACCTCTATTTCCTTAGAAGATTGAGGAGATTCAGTATGTGCACGAATATTCTCTTAAACCTCTACAGGTGTAGGCAACATTGTTTGGCAACTCGAACGCCCAGGAACCAAGTAGATTGCAAAAAGTGGTGAGCACTGCCCAGTCCAACATGGGTACTGACCTCCCTTCCATCAAAGGGATCTACAAGAGTCACTGCCTCAAAGGCAGCCAGCATCATCAGAGACCCACACCACCATGTCCACACTCCTGCCATCAGAAGTAAGTTTGCTCACGACCCATCTACACTCGTCCCACCTACCCACATTTAGCCTACATTCTTCCAAACCTCTCTTATCCACGTACCTGATTTATTTTTAATGTTGTGATAGTACCTGCATCAACTACCTCCTCCGGCAGCTCATTCCATACACCCACCGGAATAAACTAGAATTAGCGTAAATGTTTAGAAAGATATGAGCCAAATGTAGGTAAGTGGGATTAGCTCAGTTTGGCAATTTGGTTGGCATGGACGAGTTGGGCTGAAGGGCCTGTTTTCACGCTGTGTGACTCTACCAACCTGCACTGAAGTGGAACGTGGGAGATAACGGGAACGTGCGGGGTAAACCCATGTTGGCAATGTGCAAGCTCCACGTGGACGCATTTGAGATCAGGAATGGTCCCAGACTGCTGGCGCTGTAAGGAGCAAGTCCATTAGCTGCATGGCTGGGGGAAAGGGACAACTTGAAGGCATGTTCATAGATCTGGCAAAGCCTTGGAGAGAACGGACAGCTTTCATTTAGTACCGGAGCAGATTGAATGGGCCGAAGAGCCTGTTTCCGTTCTGTATGACTCCACAACCATAAAATACAAATCTAGTGTTCAGGAGTGATGGCAGTAACATAGCACGGAGCTGTGGGATCTGGAACACTCATCCCCCAAAAAAGCCAATGCTAGGGATGAATTTAGTTTAGTTTATGGTCACGTATACCGATGTACAGTGAAAAGCGTTTGTTGCGTGCTTACCAGTCAGCAGTAAGACTGCACTTGATTACAATCGTGCTGTCCGCAGTGTACAGATACATGATAAACGGAATAATGTTTAGTGCAAGACAAAGTCCAGTAAAGTCAGATTATAAATAGTCTGAGAGTTCCCAGTGAGGTAGATGGAAGCTCAGGGCCGCTCTACTTGTTGATAGGATGGTCCTGTTGCCTGATAACAGCGAAGAAGAAACTGTCCCTGTACCTGGAAGTGTGCATTCTCACACTTTAATTTCTTGAGAGGGGGGAAGTTGAAATGGATGAAATTCTCTCCAATATGAATCAAGACAGATAATCGGATCCAACTGATCTGTCATTGTTTTGAAGCTGTTGACTGATTTTCCCCGACCCTACCCCAAATGCCCTCCCATTGTGGATGGAAATTTTTGTTGCCTCGCTCGACATTCTTGGAATGTCCCACTGGGGTTTATGAGTACATAGATTAATGAGCGACCAGCTTGTGGTACAGTCTGTGCCTGTGACATCGAAGGCAATCAGTTGCCGAAACATCTCTTCATTGCTCCAAGTCCAAACGGTAAAAAAAAAAAACTGCTGGGGAAACTCAGCAAGTTGTGCAGCATCTGTGGAGTGTCCCATGCTTTGGCATGCAGTTATATATGGGAGATTTTGTTTGAGCTTGTGAATCAGTCGCAAGATACTGCAAGGACGACTAGGGTTAAAGAGGGATGTTGACGTTAAGTGCATTGCATGTACATTCTAATCGCCTCTGGGCATGCAGTTCTACTTTAAAATTGTTTTCCTTTCTCATGCCTTCAATTGTTTAAGTCAGTTTGAAATGAAAGCAATTCCTGGAAAGACCCAGACCAGGGTTCTGCTCAAAGCAGCACTGCAGCCTGTCAACGCACACTCTTTTCCCAAAGTCAAGTTGTATTAAATAACGCAGCCTCGAACCCACAGGAGGCAAATTGGTTAATGAAATCGATCAGTAGCCAGGGGCAAGATTCAGAACTGAGATTAGATCTGGTCCAGCCATGTTCTTTAAAAAAAATCATACTTCTGTATCAAATACTGAAAATGTTTTTAAGTCAGGTACCTCAAGATTTTCCAGTCTTCATCTCGTTCCACTTATGAGATATTCCCCAGTGCAGGTTTTTTGAGGCAGAGTGGTGGTTTCGCAAATAAAGCAACAAGGATTGGGACATGAATGCACAAACCGGCTGGAGCGCTTGTTGTTCCCAACCTGAATTAGGTTGATGCAGCAATGTAGTGGAACAAGTAAATAGCCAACCCAGTGCATACATTAAGAAATCATTTTGCATGTGTTCATAAGTTATAGGAGCCATTCGGTCCATCTAGTCTATTCCACCATTCAATAATGGCTGATCTATCTTTCCATCACAAGCTCATTCTCCTGCCTTCTCCCCGTAACCCCTGACACCCATACTAATCAAGAATTATATCGATTGATGGCCTCCACAGCCTCTGTGGCAATTAATTCCACAGATTCACCACCTTCTGACTAAATTCCTTCTTATCTCCTTTCTAAGGATATGTCCTTTTATTGAGGATATGGCCTCTGGTTCTAGACTCTTCCACTAGTGGAAACATTCTCTCCACATCCACACTATCCAGGCCTTTTACTTTTTGGTAAGTTTCAATGAGATCCCACCCCCCCCTCAACCTTCTAGACTCCAGTGAGTACAGGCCCAGTTCTGTGAAACGCTCATCATATGTTAACCCATCATTCCTGTGATCATCCTCTGGACCCTCTCCAACTCCAGCAGGAACAACATCAGGATGGTCCCAAATTCTTTGCAGCCAATGAAATATTTCTATAATCCATAAATTTGCATTCTGATTTTGCACAGCAAACCCATAAACCAGTATGGTGACAATAAATAGATCTGTTTTGGTGGTGTTATCTCCCCTTCCCCCCCAATACTGTGGAGAACACCTCGGATGCTTCAGAGTAGTGCCATGGCATCTCTTGGGTTCACCAAACGGAGCCGACTGGACCTTAAATTGATGTCTTATTTAAACGACAGCACCCCCTGGCAGCAATGTCAGAACTGCACCACAGGTGAAGTTTACGTTGTATGGATCAGACCTGGAGATGAGGGTGCCACCCACATCGAGCCGCAACTGGCACACACGGAGACCTTGGGCAGTACAGTGGCACAGCTGGCAGAACCCTCGACTCACAGTGTCAGATACCCAGGTTCGATCCCGACCTCAGGTGCTGTCCATGTGGAGTTTGCATAACCTCCCTGTAACCGCATGAGTTTCTCATGGGTGATCTGCTTTCTTCCCTCATCCCAAAGATGGCTGGGGTGGTTAATTAATTGACTTCTTTAAATTGTCCTAGTGTGTAGGTGAGTGCAAAATCTGGGGGGAGTAGATGGGAATGTGAGAATTTTTTTTTAAGGTTAACTTGGTCCTAGTGTGAGTGGGTGGTTGATGGTTGGTACAGACAGTGGGTTAAAGGTCTGTTTCTATGCTGTATCTATCTGCGAGAGCAAGGAAAAATTACTTTCAGTTGTAATAAATAAAACCTGAATGAAAACTCACAAGCAAGTTTAAAAGGGTGGAAGCGTGTGGGACAGCAATTTAAAGCAATCTAAAACATTGCCATTAATGAATAACATACAATGCCTTTCAATCTCACACCTTCTAGTTATGGCATCTGCCTTCCGAATCAAAGATTTCAATACTTCTCCCCATAAAACACTCAAAGATGAAATCATAATGTTCTCTCCCTGGAGACAAATTGTTCTTTAAAAGATCATAAAATAATTTACTTGGAGGATGTTACTAGTGCGTTCAATAATAACTTTCAAAAGGGCTCTTGCCAGTGGGCTTGTGAGAGGAATAGTTGCTGAAATTTGAGGGTGGCGCTCACCTCTGGCTGGGAGGCATGTAAAATACTAGAACTCAAACGATCCCATGCTTGGAAACCGAGTACAACACACTGACAAATGCATTGCTGATCGAAAGACAAATTTGCTCATTAGAGATAGAAAGATACAGCGCAGAAACTGGCCCTTCGGCCCATTGAGTCCGCGCTGACCATCCATCTCGACTGATTCTGTTTTATCATAGTCATCCAGCGCAGTCATGTTGAGCAATGTACCTCATCCACTTACACTACAAAGACTATAGTCCCAGCCTGCCCAACCTCTCCCTATAGCTCGAGCCCTCAAATTCTGGCAACGTCCTCATAATTGTTCTCTGCACTCTTTCCGTCTTAAGCTCTCCACATTCCCACCAACTCTCCCCAGATTCCAATATTCACCTTGGGCCAATTTACCGGGCCATTCTGCATATCTTTTAGTATATGGGAGGAGATTGGAGCATCTGGAGAAAAAAAAAAATGAGACTGCATACAGACAACACCTGGGGTCTAGAATGAACCTGGGTCTCTGGCACTGAGGCAGTGGTTCTACGCAGCAAGAAAAATGTCATTCTGTCATGGTCTTGGAACTGGGCGGAATAGCAATAAGACATGCATCATAAATCCAGTAGAACATTTGGGAGAATCTTCTTTCTCCAGGGAATGGGGAGAACCCTTACACGGGGTGGGATTGAGGTGAACGCCAGGGCTAGGTTAATGTGGAGGAAGATTTAAAAGATGCTTTCTCCAGTCAACCAATCCCAATATTCTCCGTCTGGTAGACACAAAATGCTGGAGTAACTCAGTGGGACAGGCAGCATCTCTGGAGAGAAGGAATGTGTGACGTTTCGGGTCAAGACCCTTCTTCAGACTTCTTCTGTGTTGGTTTTGCACTTTGTTTAGTTTGGTTTAGAGTTACAGTGAGGAAACAGGCCCTTCGGCCCACCAGGTTCGCGCCGACCTGCGGTCCCCGTACACTAGCACTGTCCTACACGCCAGGGACAATTTGCAATTTTTACAGAAGCCAATTATCTACAAATCTGTAAGACTTTAGAGTGTAGAGGAAACCAGAGCACCCAGAGAAAACCCACGCTGTTACGGGGAGAACGTTCAAACTCCGTGCAGACAGTACCCATAGTCAGGATCGAACCCGGATCTCTGGTAGTGTAAGGCAGCAACTCTACCGCTGCACCACCATGCTGTCCTTGTGGTGTAGGCACCAATTAACTCAATCATCACCAAGCCAGCAGCCACAGCTGCCCAGTGAGTACATGCATAGTTTCATAAGCAGGAGCTCAAATCAGTTTTCACACTTTCAAGCCATTTCAGTTAATGTTCGAGGTAATAAACATACATAAATGCAGATCTGGAACAGGTTGACCCACTCACTATTTAATAACATTTTGGTGATCTGTTCGGATCCTTAACTCCACTTTCCTGTTTAGCTACAGTAATCTTTCAAAGGTTCACTGTTTTTTTATTATCATGTGTACAGTGACATTTTTTTTTCTGCATACAGATCACTAAGATCTTTGCCATAGAACAAGTAAATAATACATAGAAACGGAGTCACTGAGTGAAAATGCACGAGTCTCCAGGTTTTACCGCCATTTCACAGTCCCAACTGCATGTGGTCATAAAGGCCCATTGCAGCGGCCGCCTCCATCCAGTCGTCCTGCGAACCGTCGTCCTTTTCCTTGCTCGGTTATCTTCAACCTTCGTGCCCCGGGGCCCTCTCCCGCAGCCGACCATGAGGACGCAGAAGATAAGATCCCCGGTTCCTTCTTACCGGCCTTTGGTCCAGCTTTCTTTGACCCCCTTTCTTTACCCAGAACCTGATTGTACTTGAAAACACTCAAAGACACTGCTTCCACCACTCTTTCAAGGCAAGGCAAGGCAAGGCAAGGCAACTTTATTTATATAGCACATTTCATACACGAGGCAGACTCAAAGTGCTTCACATAAAAACATGTCATACAATAAAATGAAATAATAAAATGAAATAAAATAGAAGAATTAAAAGAAAAGAAAAGCAAAGTTAAAAATGCATTATAAAAAGTGCAAAAGTTAAAAGTGCAATGTAGTTAAGATTTAGCTGAAAGCTAAAGTAAACATAAAAGTTTTCAGTCTTGTTTTAATAGTGGTCAAAGTTGAGGCAAGTCTTAAATCTTCAGGAAGTTTATTCCAGCTATTTGTTGCATAGTGACTAAATCTTGCTTTCCCATGTTTTGTATTTACTCTGGGAATCACTAACAGATTGGTCTCAGAAGATCTTAGCAGTCTAGAAGGCTTGTATAGTGGAAGCATGTCAGTGATATACTTTGGCCCTAAATCATGTAGTGATTTATAGGTGAGCAGCAGGATTTTGAAATCAATTCTCTGACATACAGGGAGCCAATGTAAGGATTTAAGAATTGGTGTAATGTGTTCAAATTTTTTGGTCTTTGTTAGAACTCTAGCAACAGCGTTCTGAACAAGCTGTAGCTGCCTGACAGTTTTTTTCGGAATACCTGCAAGGAGACCATTACAATAATCTAGCCTACTAGTAATAAAGGCATGTACAAGTTTTTCTAAGTCTTGAGCTGATATGAGTCCTCTTATGTCAACTTCAAGAGCGTTTCTGGGACTCACAACCCTCTGAGAGAAACAATTCACCACATCTTTGTATTTAACCTGTTCAGAGTATGCTCAGGTTATGGCCACTGGTGGAAAATAAACATGGCAGTGAACAGGTTAATGGATGACTTCTTATTTGGAACAGTGATGCCTCAGTTCTATATTCTCCCTCAAAAGGAAACATCTACCCTGTCAAGATCCCTCAAGATCTAAAATGTTTCAATTGAGTCACCCCTTATCCTTCAGTAGATACAAGCGTCACCTGCCAACTTTTCTTCATAAAATAATTTGCCTGTTCCAGGTATTAATCTAGTAATTCTTCACTGAATTCAATAACTTTCTTCCATTAATAAGGAGTCTGGGCACGGCATTATCGGCCCCCTCTGCAGCTGATCACAACATCCTTACCTTTGTATTCAATTCCCTTTCCTGTTGGCCAGACAATCTTTCATCTGTGCCAAAAGACTACAGCATAAATGCTTTATTTTCAACTATAACAGGGTAAATTGTCAAATGCCTGATGGAGATCCAAGTTGAGTCCATCCACCCTATCCAGAGCACGTCACTTCTTCAAAGAAGTTCAGTAAATTATTTGTAAGCTGGAGGTGATACCTCCGCATCGTGATCAACAGCCATGATCACATTGAATGGCAGTGCTGGCTGGAAGGGCCGAATGGCCTACTCCTGCACCTGTTGTCTATTGTCTATCATAAGATACAACACGGAATGTGTGCAGAACATTGTAATGGACTATTGAAGGGAAATAACTCAACCCTGAGAGAAGGCAGAGGCAGCAAGTAGTGTTGAAAACGAGCCTCAATAAGAAGCCTGCAAGAACTGCGCATGCATGTGAAACAGAGAGCGGAAGGGCCGAATGGCCTGATCCTGTACTGTGCATTCTGTACCTCTGATAGACTGCGGGATAGTGTTTTAAACCCGCTCCTGTCGTATAATAATGTATTACTGAGGGTTCTTGAGTAGTGTTTTAAATTGGTTACTTGCTTTCGAAGCGGGAAGCAGGGAGGTATGTGTCAATCACAAATGTACTTGATGTCAAACGAGGGATACATTCACTGAACAGTTTAATGAGGTTCTATTCTGGTATTTGATTTTTTTTTAAGTGTGCAGCGGCATCTGTGTGTGCAGAATTATGCAAATCCTTGTGCGTTGCTTGTGTTTAAAGAGGCAATGCCTGTGAAACATGAGCAAATGATAACCCTTCGTCCGTGCAAGGTGGGGCACTCTGGATGAGTGTTCCTGGCGAGTGTGTGGTGGAACTGCCCTCACATCTGATCAGATGGAGACTTTGCCAAATCTGTGATGCAAAATTGGCATAAATCCACCCCTTCTGCTACCCTTCCACAGCCTAGTTCTCACGCACATCGTACTTAAAGAAAGGAACAGGCAGGTTGCCAGGCACGGTAGCGCAGCGGTAGAGTTGCTGCCTCGCAACGCCAGAGACCCAGGTTCAATCCTGACTATGGGTGCTATCTGTACAGAATTTGTACGTTCTCTCTGTGACAGCATGGATTTTCTCTGGGTGCTCCGGTTTCCTCCCACACTCCAAAGACGTACTGGTTTGTAGGTTAATTGGCTTCTGTAAATTGTAAATTGTCCCCAGTGTGTAAGATAGCGTTAGTGTACGGGGTAATGGCTGGTCGGCGCGGACTCAGTGTGCCGAAGGGCCTGTTTCTTTAAAACTAATTGTGTCTTTAAAACTAATGGTTCTTAGACCCTTTCTGAAAAATAATGGAACTGCATTTTTACCTCCACCCGCCACTTTAGCTTTTCACTCTGGAATGGAGAAAGAGGAGATGTGACATGGTAGAAGTCATAGAGTCATTTAACACAGAAACAGACTCTTCCATCTACCATGTTCATGCCAACCACTAAGTAAACATCAATTTTAATCCCGTTTTCCAACACTTGGTGCGCAATCTTGTAAGCCTTACCGATTCAATGTCTTTGAATTAACTGAAGGTTCAATGGGCTGGGGAGATGTTTCTGAGTATGAAGGATCATTCCAGAAATATGGACTGCATTCCTTCAACTTCCTCCCAAACTCCATTACTGATCCACTGTACAACTCAGGTGCTTCTCTGTACTCTTCCTATACTGTTGGTAGACAATAAGACAACTGCTTCCCAGCTGATAATGTTTCTATGTTATAATGATAATAACATCCTGGGTGGACACAAAATGCTGGAGTAACTCAGCGGGACAGGTAGCATCTCTGGATAGAAGGAATGAGAGACGTTTCGGGTCGAGACGCGAGTCTGAAGAAGGGTCTCGACCCGAAACGTCACCTATACCTATCCAGAGATGCTGCCTGTCCTGCTGAGAAACTCCAGCATTTTGTGTCTCTCTTCGGTGTAAAGCTGGAAAGAAACTGTCCGTGAATGTGGATGAATGCGTCGTCACACTTCTGTACCTCTTGCCTGATGGGAGAGGGGAGAAGAGACAATAGACAAACCTGCAGTTCCTTCCTACTAATAACATCCTATTCAGTTTTGGATATGGGTTCAATATCCCTGCTGCAGTTAGTCATTGGCGTTGTCGAGAGTGTCACGGCGTTTTCTTTATTTTGGCCTTCATGCCCAGGGCCCCTTCCTCTCTCACACCCGTCCCCTCTCAGCTGGGCAGAGTGTCACTCACTGCTCCACCACCCACCTTCTCTCCCTTGCCCACTGTTGTCACCCTTAACTCTTTCCAGTCATGGGTGACTTCGCTGGCTCAGTGCGAACCTGCTTGCTCTTGGGTTTCTAATCCCACTCCAGTGACTCTCCAGACCTGTACCAAGGGAGCAATGCCCTGATAAAGGAGAGAGGCTAAAGTGCAGCTCCATCCACTGCAGCCACTGGAGATAAAAGACCCCACGGTGCCCTTCGAGGAAGATCTGGGGGGGGGGAGTTCTTCTCAGCTCTCCATTCGGGTTTATCCACTGATCAACGTCACAAAGAGAATGGATTGTGTGGTCAGTGTTGCCTTCCTAGTTGTGGAACCTACTGGTGCACAAATTGGCTGACACCTTTCTTGCTTCGCAGCAAAGAGCACACATCAGAAGAACCGCGCTACTCTCCCCAATCCTAATCCCACTGAGTGGTTCCAGCATGTTCTGTTTCATTTCCTGGCTGTTATGGGCTTTGAGGCAACCTAAAAAGGAACGTGAGGTTCTGGAAAGGAAAATCTCTGTCTTTGTTTTTTTCCCCTCCCTTTCCCTCCTGCCCCTCTCTCTCTCTTCCCCCTCCCCGACTCCCCTTCCCTCCCTCTCTCCCTCTCTCTCTCTCTCTCCATTCCCTCCCCTTCCTCTCTCTCCCTCCCCTACCCCCCTCGCCCTTCCTCTACCCTCTCCCTCTCCTACCCACACTCTCTCACTCCCATCTCTCCCTTTTCCTCCCCAAACCTCACTCTCTTCCTGCCCTTTCCCTGCCCTTCCACTCCCCCTCACTCACTCCCTCTCTCCCTCTCTCCATCACTCCCTCCTTCTGTCACTCCCTCCCTCAGTCCCCCCCCCCCCCCTCGCTCTCCATGGGGAACTCCGCAGTGAATGATGATGTACACACAGCAGGAAGTGCAGAGCCTGTGCCGACAACATGACTCATTAATCACAAATGATACCCTGTAATCCTCTGCCTCAAATTAATCTCACTGCAATCTACACAGCCGGATACATTCTCATTTGGTGAAGAAGTGATAAACACCTGATGGTAAAAGAAAGGCTGCCTTGCTTTTCTGTAGCGCCTTTGAGTTGTAGTAAAGGGGCTCTCGTTCATTGCAATCGTGGCTGAAAGCCAGGGTTGTTGGAGCGAACCAGGGCGGCCAATTTGCACCCAGCAAGGCTATCGATTCTAGTGGCCATCGGTTGAAGAATCAGCAGTACGTGGGAGACATTGACAGCATGAAGTGTGATTGCTTCTCCAATGAATTTGCTTCTCTTCAGCTACTTGATAATTCCAAGTAGGCCATTGGGTAGATTTTGAGGAATGTCTTTAAAGATAGGAGGTGCAAGGTTTGGAGTGAATCCCAGAGCTCGGATCCTGGTTTGGATTAGTTTAGCTCGTTATTGTCTTGTGTACTGAGGTACAGTGAAAAGCTTTTTGTTGCGTGCTATCCAATCAGCAAAAAGACTGTACATGATTACAGTCGAGACATCCACAGTGTGCAGATACAGGGTATAATGTTTAGTGCAAAATAAAGTCAGATTAAAAATAGTACGAAGGGCTCCAATAAGGTAGATGTGAGGTCAGGAACACTCTCTAGCTGGTGATAGGATGGTTCAGTTACCTGATAACAGCTGGAAAGAAACTGTCCGTAAATGTGGATGAATTCGTCTTCACACTTCTGTACCTCTTGCCTGTTGGGGGAGGGGAGAAGAGACAATAGGTGCAGGTGTAGGCCATTCGGCCCTTTGAGCCAGCACCGCCATTCAATGTGATCATGGCTGATCATCCCCAATCAGTACCCCATTTCTGCCTTCTCCCCATATCCCCATGACTCCGCTATCTTTAAGAGCCCTATCTAGCTCTCCCTTGAAAGTACCCAGAGAACTGGCCTCCACTGCCCTCTGAGGCAGAGAATTCCACAGACTCACCACTCTCTGTGAGAAAAAGTGTTTTCATCTCTGTTCTAAATGGCTTACTCCTTATTCTTAAACTGTGGCCCCTGGTTCTGGACTCCCCCAACATCGGGAACATGTTTCCTGCCTCTATCGTGTCCAAACCCTTAACAATCTTATATGTTTCAATAAGATGCCCTCTCATCCTTCTAAACTCCAGAGTGTACAGGCCCAGCCGTTCCATTCTCTCAGCTTATGACAGTCCCATCATCCCGGGAATTAACCTTGTAAACCTACGCTGCACTCCCTCAATAGCAAGAGTGTCCTTCCTCAAATTAGGGGACCAAAACTGCACACAATACTCCAGGTGTGGTCTCAATAGGGCCCTGTACAACTGCAGAAGGACCTCTTTGCTCCTATACTCGACTCCTCTTGTTATAAAGGCCAACATGCCATTAGCTTTCTTCACTGCCTGCTGTACCTGCATGTTTACTTTTATAGACTGATGAACAAGGACCCCCCCAGATCCCGTTGTACTTCTCTTTTTCCCAACTTGACGCCATTTAGATAGTAATCTGCCTTCCTGTTTTTGATACCAAAGTGGATAACCTCACATTTATCCACATTAAACTCCATCTGCCATACGTCTGCCCACTCCCCAACCTGTCCAAGTCACCCTGCATTCTCATAGCATCCTCCTCACAGTTCACGCTGCCACCCAGCTTTGTGTCATCTGCAAATTTGCTAATGTTACTTTGAATCCCTTCGTCAAAATCATTGATGTATATGTAAATAGCTGCGTTCCCAGCACCGAGCCTTGCGGTACCCCACTAGTCACTGCCTGCCATTCTGAAAGGGACCCGTTAATCCCTACTCTTTGTTTCCTGTCTGCCAACCAATTTTCTATCCACGTCCCATCCAAGAGGGAGTGATTGGGGTGAGACTGGCCCTTGATTATGCTGATGGCTTTGCCAAGGCAGCATGAAGTGTAGATGGAGTCAATGGAAGTCTACCAGTGTAAAACCACAGAAACAGGGTTGATCTCGGCTAGAAATGGAAGCATACAGAGTCGCCAGAGGGTTGGAGAGATTCAGGCTATTCTGCTCATTGGGTTCTTGGTAGCTCGCAGCAGGGCAATCCCATGTCCCTGAACACCACATCCTGCCACACATGCCTATTAACTGTTCTTGTTTGACACATTTAACACTTAACTGCAATAAGAGGTGGTTTACCTTAGCCGTTTAACCCACATCTTTGGGATGTGGGAGGAAACTGGTGGAGTAACTGCTCGTCACCTTGGTAGGTCAGTGAGACCAATAGGGAACCTTCCTGTGCAAAGCTGCATCATTATGCTCAAATCCCTGGAGCGAGACTCAAATCCAGAACCCGTTGATTGACAATTGACAAAGATCGACCGACCAGCCATTCTCACAATCAGTGTCAAAGGTGTTAAGTTTGATTGCTCAGTTTAATGGTGATTGAAGAAGCTTTCAAATTTTTCATCTGAATGATGGTTCAGGGTTATATTAGTTGCTCATTGGGACGATTTGCAGCTTTTTCTAACAACCTGATGGATGAATTTACTTAATTGGTTTGCAATTAGTCCTTGAAAATTGGAGCAAAGTTGGCAATGTTATCATAACAGGGAAATGTTCATTTGACCTCAATATTTCCCTTGACACCAGTGTGACTGTGTGTTTGAGAGTTTAAGTATTTGTGTGTTTGTTTAAATATATATATGTGTGTGTGTGTATGTAATATATGTATACCATATATATTCTTATCCTTTTTTATAACTATAAAACTCTGATCTTGGATGTGTGTGGGTGTGTATTTATTTATTTGTTTGTGTGTGTGATCACATCTTCTCAAAAAAACAATACGGTAACAGTGAAATTTTTACATATTCTGATAGAGATTTATACCGTGAAGTCAAAAATCGCCTCATCTGAAAATTTAATGCATTATTTCTCAAGTTATTAATTAAAATGTTTAAAAATCTGGAATAACTTAGAAAATAAATCCGAGCGGCCTTGGCTGATGACGTGATGACGTCACAATGGGTCTCACGCTGTGTTCCACGCTCTGCGAGTGACCTCACCCAGCCGCTGCTGCTGCTGCCCGGGGCCACCCGCCCCCCTCCCCTCCCCCCCTCCCCCCCTCTGCCTCCTCCCCCCCCCCCTCCTCCTCCTCCTCCCTCCTCTCCTCCTCCCCTCCTCCCCCCCTCCCCCTCCCCCTGCCCCCTCCTCCTCCTCTCCCCCCTCTCCATCCCAGTCCTCCTCTCCCCCCCCTCTCTCCCCTCTCTATCCTCCCCTCTCTGTCCCCCCCTTCTCTGTCCCCCCTTCTCTGTCCCCCCTTCTCTGTCCCCCCTTCTCTGTCCCCCCTTCTCTGTCCCCCCTTCTCTGTCACCCCTTCTCTGTCCCCCCTTCTCTGTCCCCCCTTCTCTGTCCCCCCTTCTCTGTCCCCCCTTCTCTGCCCCCCTCTCTCTCCCCCCTCTCTCTCCCCCACGCTCTCTCCCCGGAGCAGGCGACCTGGGAACTGCAGCTGGTCCCGGAGCAGGCGACCTGGGAACTGCAGCTGGTCCCGGAGCAGGCGACCTGGGAACTGCAGCTAGTCCCGGGCCTCACAGGCGACCTGGGCTATGTTTGCATATTTGTTGTGCTGCTGCAAGTAAGAATTTCATTGTTCCGTTTCAGGACATACGACAATAAAACATTAGTGCCTCTGAGATTTAAAGGGATATAGGACAAATGTGGGATAATGGGAGTATCTTAGAATGGGACATCTTGGTTGGCATGAAGGACCTGTTTCCGTACTGTATCACTCTACGACTGAAAACTGAGCGAGAGAATGGGCTGGGATGTAATGCACTGGCATTGTGCCTTCTGCTGCCTGGGCCCCGAGTTTTGGAACTCCCCCTCCCCTAAACCCCTCTACCTCTTCTCAGAGCTCGCTTCTTCACCAATTTGTTTCACTGTAGCCTTTTACTCCCCGGAGTCCATTTTATCCCCATCCTATTTATAATCAGGAACATCTTAAGATTTATTAATGATTACTGATCAATGTGTTATTTTAATTTCAGATTAAACAGAGTGAAGCCAACGCTGATACCAAAGAGAAGCTCCCTCTTCGACTCCGAATCTTTGAAAAGTTTCCAAACAGGCCACAGATGGTGAAAATATCCAAACTGCCCTCAGACTTCTCAGTTCCCAGAATCAGGTTGGTGTTGATGAACGAGTGTGTCCAGTCCTTTAAGAATTGCACATAATTCTTTGTTGTAAATTGTGTGGTGGTTCGGGCACATTGCACCGTTGTGATCTAGCTTTTTACCAGTGTTTCGTGTTCAGGGAAAGCTTTATGAAGCAGTTTATTGATCGTCAACAACAGGACACAAGCTGTCTGCTCCGCCGACTACCATCAGGGTCATCGTCATGTGACCATTCCAAGAGGTCCTATATTGAGGATAACAAGTACATTGATCAAAAGGTAAGAGAGTTAGAAATGATCGTCCTCTGTAAAAACAAGGTGGAATTCTGCAAAAATTGGCCAGAAAGTGCAGGCAGTGTTTATTGCAGACAATATTGCAGTGATTGATTTTTATATAAATTTGGTATCTTGGGAAATGTGTAAGTTTGATAAAGTGCCGTAACTCCTCTCACAGCCGGAGAACTTATTTAATCACTTCACAGCCAATGAAACGTCCCAGTGCAGGAAGGCCACAGTTAATTTGCATGCAGCTAGACTGCTCAAGCTGTAGTACATTAAGGGAACAGGTGACCTGTTTCTGTTGCCTGTGGGACAACTACTTCAGCAGCACATCAGGGATTGCTCCTAAGCTTGGTTTCTCTTCAAAGTAGATTCAGTGAAACCTTGTTGATCCCACAAGCAGGCTGACAGGTAACTTTAATGGCTCACCTCAACTCAGCACTTCTGAAAATGCAGTACTCCAGTGGGTGCTACAGTGGTTCAGATCGTAACATAGAAACATAGAAAATATGTGCAGGAGTGGTCCATTCGGCCCTTCGAGCCTGCACCGCCATTCAATATGATCATGGCTGATCATCTGACTCAGTATCCCATCCCTGCCTTCTCTCTATACCACCTGATCCCTTTAGCCACAAGGGCCACATCTAACTCCCTCTTAAATATAGCCAATGAACTGGCCTCAACTACATTCTGTGCCAGAAAATTCCACAGATTCACCACTCTCTGTGTAAAAAATGATTTTCTCATCTCGGTCCTAAAAGATGTCCCTCTTATTCTTAAACTGTGACCCCTAGTTCTGGACTTCCCCAACATTGGGAATAATCTTCCTGCATCTAGCCTGTCCAACCCCTTAAGAATTTTGTAAGTTTCTATAAGATCCCCGCTCAATCTTCTAAATTCTAGCGAGTACAAGACGACGTTCATTGTACAGCACAAGAACAGACCCTTCATATCAGTCTGAAGAAGGGTCCCGACCTGAAACATCAGCTATCCATTTTCTCCAGAGATACTGCCGAGCCCACTGAGTTACTCCAGCATTTTGTGTCTACCTTCGGCTGACGATGTCTGTGCTGAAAATGATGCCAAGATCGACTCTTATCTCCCTCCCTACACATAATCCATATCCGTCCATTCTCTGCACATCCATATGCCTATCCCAAAGTCTCTTCAATGCCTTTATCCATTCTGCATCGATCATCACCCCCGGTAGCACGTTTCAAGCACTCACCACCATCTGTGTAAAAAAAACTTGCCCGGCACATCTCCTTAAACCTTTTCCCCCATCTCACCTTAATGCTATGCCCTCTAGTATTTGATATTTCCTCATGAGAAAAAGATCCTGACAGTGAAACTAGTATGACAACTGGGGTGGGGGAGGGATGGAAAGAGAGGGGATGCAAGGATTACTTAAAGTTAGAGAAATCAACATTCATACAGTTGTGTTTAAGAAGGAACTGCAGATGCTGGAAAATCGAAGGTACACAAAAAAGCTGGAGAAACTCAGCGGGTGCAGCAGCATCTATGGAGCGAAGGAAATAGGCAACGTTTCGGGCCGAAACCCTTCTTCAGACTGATCGGGGGTGGGGGGGGGCGGGGACAAGAAAGGAAAAAGGAGGAGGAGCCCGAAGGCTGGGGGATGGGAGGAGACAGCATGGGGACTGAGGAAGGGGAGGAGATAGCAAGGACTAACAAAATTGGGAGAATTCGATGTTCATGCCCCCAGGATGCACTCCCCAAGCGGAATATGAGGTGCTGTTCCTCCAATTTCCGGTGCTGAGCCACCGGGAGGTCAGCTTGGTTATTGCGGACCGAGCGGAGGTGTTCGGCGAAACGATCGCGTAGACGGAGGAATTGGGAGTAGGGGATGGAGTCCTTACAGGAAGCAGGGTGGGAAGAAGTGTAGTCCAGATAGCCATGGGAGTCAGTAGGTTTATAGTGGATGTCGGTCAGAAGTCTATCACCTGCGATGGAGATAGTGAGGTCAAGGAATGGTAGGGAAGTGTCGGAAGTGTCTAACTTCCCTCCGGCACTCAAATACACCTGGACCATTTCCGACACTTCCCTACCATTCCTTGACCTCACTATCTCCATTGCAGGTGATAGACTTCTGACCGACATCCACTATAAACCTACTGACTCCCATGGCTATCTGGACTACACTTCTTCCCACCCTGCTTCCTGTAAGGACTCCATCCCCTACTCCCAATTCCTCCGTCTACGCCGCATCTGCTCCACGGATGAGGCGTTCCACACCAGGACATCTGAAATGTCCTCATTATTCAGGGAACGGGGGTTCCCCTCCTCCACCATAGATGAGGCTCGCACCAGGGTCTCTTCCATACCCCGCAACACTGCTCTCTCTCCCCATCCCCCCACTCGCAACAAGGGCAGAGTCCCCCTAGTCCTCACCTTTCACCCCACCAGCCGTCACATACAAAAAGTAATCCTCCATCAGTTTCGCCACCTCCAACGTGTCCCCACCACTCGCCACATCTTCCCATCTCCCCCCATATCTGCCTTCCGCAAAGACCGCTCCCTCCATAACTCCCTTGTCAATTCTTCCCTTCCCTCTCGTACCACCCCCTCCCCGGGCACTTTCCCTTGCAACCGCAAGAGATGCAACACTTGTCCCTTTACCTCCCCCCTCGACTCCGTTCAAGGACCCAAGCAGTCGTTCCAGGTGCGACAGAGGTTTACCTGCATCTCCTCCAACCTCATCTACTGCATCCGCTCCTCTAGATGTCAGCAGATCTATATCGGTGAGACCAAGCGGAGGTTGGGCGATCGTTTCGCCAAACACCTCCGCTCGGTCCGCAATAACCAAGCTGACCTCCCGGTGGCTCAGCACTTCAACTCCCCCTCCCACTCCGTCTCTGACCTCTCTGTCCTGGGTCTCCTCCATGGCCACAGCGAGCAGCACCGGAAACTGGAGGAACAGCACCTCATATTCCGCTTGGGGAGTCTGCATCCTGGGGGCATGAACATTGAATTCTCCCAATTTTGTTAGTCCTTGCTATCTCCTCCCCTTCCTCAGTCCCCCTGCTGTCTCCTCCCATCCCCCAGCCTTCGGGCTCCTCCTCCTTTTTCCTTTCTTGTCCCCGCCCCCCCCACCCCCGATCAGTCTGAAGAAGGGTTTCGGCCCCAAATGTTGCCTATTTCCTTCGCTCCATAGATGCTGCTGCACCCGCTGAGTTTCTCCAGCTTTTTTGTGTACCTTCATACAGTTGTACTAGTTTCATTGCTGTCCTGTTGAGTTTCACTGTCTGTATAATTCATTATCACCTACCCCATAGCCAACAATGAACCATTGTGAGCTCCACCTTCCCTTAATCATTGTTGCTTTTTGCATATCTTTCATTCATTTGTTCCATTTACTTTCTATATCACTGTTTCCCTTTCCCCTGACTCTCAGTCTTAAGGTCTCGACCCCAAAACATCACCTGTTCCTTTTCTCCAAAGATGTTGCCTGACCGACTGAGTTCAGCTTTCTCTGCCTATCTTCAGTGTAAACCAGTATCTGCACTTCCTTCCTACACGTTTTGTCCACCCTATGTATGCCTCCCATAATGTTATATACTTCTATCATGTCTGACTGTAACCTCCGGCATTCCTGAGAAAACAATTCAAGTCTGTCCAACCACTCCATGTAGTTAATACCCCATAATCCTTGCATTACTCTGGCAACCTCCTCTGCACCTCTTCCAAAGCCTCCGTATCCTTTCGGGGAATGGAGCAACCAGAACTGCCCGCAATACTGCAAATGCAGGCTAACCAAGTTCTATAACGCTGGATCACGACTTCCTGACTCTTATACCCAATACACCAACTTATGAAGACATGCATACCATATGCCTTCTTTAATACTTTTGCCACTTTCAGTAGAGCTGCTGCCTTGCTGATCCAGCATCCCGGGTTCAATCAGGACCCCGGGTGCTGTCTGGAGTTTACATGTTCTCTCTGTGACTGGGTGGGCTTCCTAATTTCCAGTCTCCTGATTTAACCTCCCTCTCCTATTGTTGATCCCTTTCAGTTGCGCAGATCAGTTTCCAGCATCCGAGCGCGAAACCTTCTTGAAAAGGAAAATGCGGTAAATAAAATCTTCCGGTAAGGATCTTTATGCTGAGGAGTAACTTAGCCATGCTTTGTAATTTCTGCCTATGTGTTCAAAGACATTCACCCATTGTTATAATTCTGGTACCACCTTTCAGTGTTTATCTTTGGTGGAGAAAGGGTAACAATCAGAGACATTGGGAGGCATGTTGGGGAAGCTGGTGGAGCTGCTGCCTCACATCTCCAGTGACCCAGGTTCAATCCTGACCTCGGGTGCTCGCTGTGTAGAGTTTGCATATACCCCTTGTGACAACATGGGTTTCTCCTGGGTGCTCTAGTTTCTTCCTCCATCCCAAAGACATGCAGGATTTCTCGGTTAATTTGCCACTGTAAAGGGCCTGTCCCACCAGCATGCGACTGCATGCGGCGTGCGCGACCTAACGACCGTACGGCCTCGCGGGGCCGGTCCCACTTCGATCACCGGAGCCGTATGGAGTTGTGCGGGGCTGGTCCCGACATCGCGCGGGGCTCCGAAAAACTGACACTGTCCAAAAATCCCACGCGGCAATGGCCTGCGAGGCCATACACCTCAAGCCACCACGTTTGGTCGCGCTAGACGCATGCAATCGCATGCTGGTGGGACAGGCACTTAAGTTCCTCTTGTGTTTGAATGATTGGTACAAGATAAGTAGGGGGAATTGATAGGAATGTGGGAAGGATAAAATAGGATTAAAATAAAATTGGGTGCTACCGATGGTTGGCATAAACGGTGGACTGAAGGACTGTTTCTCTGTTATATGGCCCCTATTTAAAAATTGTCTTAACTCAATTAGAAAAATGTTTAAATTATATATTTGATTCCAAATACCTTCTCCGTTTCTGGAACAATCAAAATTAATTAAGATAAAGTAAAATAAACTCACTGCCGACCTGCACTTATTTTCCACTGAGTGCAGTGATACCTCTGCACAGGACAGTTACCTTTCACTGTTGGAGTTGGTGCTGAATCTAGGGGTGGTGCAGAGGCCTGGGTAGATTGACATCTCAGCCCCAACTTCTATGTGGGTGGGGAGATCTGTGAAAAGGCCATCCTCCAAAGAAACCCAGGCCAAACGTGAGCACAATTTCACTCGTATTCCAGTTGGATGGTGGGTTGGACTGAAGGGGCTGAAAGGCCTCCTCCTGTTACTCGTCTGGTTGAGCTTTCAGCCAGAATGCGTAAGATTTTTGACCCGTTGTGGCCAAAAATCAGTCGCGTACCCAACCGCAGGAGGGAGGGACAAAGGTGAAGTGAGAGTTGTCACTGCAGTCATTGGGGAGGTTTAACACATGAAGCTTGAAAACACTGCAGTTATTCAATGAGGAGTCAAATCAGTACACAGTTTGCCCAGTCATTACTGGTAGGCACATCAATAACTGATTTCATTCCAACAGCAATATATTTATTAAATAATAAGGAAGATTAATATTTCACTCTGAACTGTAGTGCCTACTTTTGGAAATTACTTGGCACTTGCCGGACTGTCATCCCTCACACAATGGAACTCTAGCAATCGCCAGTGAGCGGCTCCCTTTTGCTATGATTTTGCTGAGGTCACTGTGTTCTGGGCGCCTTGAGTTTCCCCAACCTTTTGGGCATATTTTACAAGAATTCGTCTCAAAATCAGGTCTCGCGATCAAACGGGCCTACCAACCAGCTCTCGTAGCTGTGTTTTCACTCATTCCTAATCATTTAGGGGGCATCTAGAACATAAGGTTCTTTTAGGAAGGCGTTCCCTGCAAATTGTTAACAATGTAGCTGGGAGCTGTGACCAAACCTATCAAGAAAGTAGTTTTGTTCATTGCAATTTGCCAATGCAAATTAACTTTCTTTACTGAAAAACTCTTTAAAGCTAATTGGCTTTTAAGTCTACAAACTTTCCAGATTAAATGCTTCAAGGAGTGGGTTGTTTTTGAATACTGCCCAACGACACTGGTTCGTGACAGACTTTGCAGTCAAGCAGGTTTGGCTCGAAACTTGGAGGATTGTGAATGCTTTTTGAAGAAGGTGTGTGCTGATACGATTTTATAAACTGCACCTGGGATAACTGTACCTCCGAGAAAAGTAGTGTCAAGATAAAAAGTTTAATTGATGTTTAATTCAAAGTAAAACTACCTGTTGATTTCTGCCTGTTTCTGCAGCATCTGCACTCGCCAGCGTCTGTTAGGAGGATCCTTCGAGGGACAACCTGCAAAGGAACGATCTATTTTAAGTGTGCAGCACCACATCCGTCAGGAACGCAGGTAATAGCGCAGACAAACCTTGCACTTGCAAAGCATCAGGTGTACCTCAGTGACATTTCTCACTGATATTTGGCCAATGGTTAATTGCCTGCCAGGGAATGCAAATCCTAAAAAATTGGTTGTCATGTTTATTAATGGAAGTTTTAAACCTGCTTGGGTTACTGGTCGGCACAGCAAGCTTGGTATCCTCAGCTTCACTCACAATCTAAATCTGGAATTCAGGAGAAAGTGAGTAGGGGGAACGTGAAATGCATGTCCTCTGGGAAAAGCAAGGATGGGTTTTCGGGTGAAGCTGGGTAAATATACAAGGGAGAGATGATGTTGGGGGAAGATGGCATGGATGAAAGAATGGTGTGAAGTAGGAATCCCAGTGTAGAACAGAGGGGCCAAATGGCCTTACAATCAGTATAATTCCCTATAAGGTGTACACAAGGTGATGCTTAAAAAATGTCGGCACAAAATCTGAAGTTCACCCTCTGCACCTGTTGAGCTGTGATGAACAGAAAGAATAATAAAAGGCACAAGAAGAGGATGTACTTCCTGCGGCAGCTGAGGAAGCACAATCTGCCACAGGCAATGATGGTCCAATTCTATACGCCCATCGTAGAGTCTGTCCTCACCTTCTCCATTGTGGTCTGGTTTGGCTCAGCCACCAAGCACGACATCCAGAGGCTACAGCGAATCGTCCGATCAGCTGAGAAGGTTATTGGCTGCAACCTTCCCTCCATTGATGAACTCTACACTGCAAAGGCCAGGAAGCAAGCGGGCAAGATCATCTCTGACCCCTCTCACCCTATCCACAAACTCTTTGAATCACTTCCCTCTGGAAGGTGACTCTGGACTGTCAAAGTTGCCACAGCCAGACATAAAAACAGCTTCTTTCCACGAGTAGCAGCTCTACTCAATAACCAAAAATCTGTAGCCTCCTTTTGCTCTGGTATTTTATTTAATTCACATGTTTAATCAATAATGTTTAATCTTTAACGTGTCATTCCTAACTGTCACTGTATGTCATGTTGTCATTTGTGGGCGGAGCACCAAGGCAAACTCCTTGTATGTGAATACTTGGCCAATAAACATATTCATTCATTCATAAATAAAATGAGGATGGGCATTGATGATGTAGGAGGGAGTTTTGTGCTTTACCCATACCCTGTATCTGGCTTTACTCAGATGGGCACAGACACAAAATTAAACAGCTTCGTAGATCAGTGGGTGAGTCTATCGAACAAGTTGGTCCATTCAACACCTTAACAGTGTGCATCGTTAAACATTTTGGGTTGATCACTGATCTACAAAGCTGTTTTATTTTGTGTCTGTGTCTATCTGAGTAAAGACAGATACAGGGTACGGCTATAGCACAAAATTCCCCCCTACAATGACAACACTGACACTTCCTAGCCCTTGACACCAGAGCTTATTCCCTGTTTCCTTCTTTAAAATAATTATTTTAAAGCATTTGTTGGACTGTGCAGCAGTTCCCACAATGTTAGGAAGCTGCAGTTAAATGTTAAAAATTGTGATTAATCATAATTTCTGTATTTTTTACTTCTGGCCTTATATGGATGATGGAAGATGTTTGAACCCAGTTCTTTGAGCATTGTTTCCCTTTTTTCTAGGTCCCTCCGTCATGGGTCGAGTTCTCAAAGAATCAGCAGAGGCAAATCACTGGAAACGCTGTCACAAGATGTGGGTGAACATGAACTAACTCAATCCACAGAGCGTAGACAGCACTTGTTCCTTGCTATTGTTAGAGTGAGTCAGTGAGACAGCAGGTAGACCAGACTGGGTTCGCACGCCACAACAGCTCTTCACTGTACCTGGGTACATGCGACAATGAACTGAACTGAACGGAAGTAAATACTGAGAAAATACTGGCAACAGCAGAGAAATACTGAGCCTGAGTGTACTATACAGGAGGCGGTCAGTGCAAACTTGCATTGAGCATCGTGAACAATACCTTGAATACCTTGAACAATACCTTCAACGTGCAGGAGTAACTCAGTGGGTCAAGCAGCATTGCTCGAAAAAAAGAATGGGTGACGTTTCAGGTCGGGTGCATTCCTCAGACTGAAAGTAAGGGGTTGGGAGGCGAAGAGCTGGAGATGAGAAAAGACCAGGGCCAGCCACAAATGACCTCAGGTCCTAGTAGGCTAAGGAAGGTGTGATCTCAAGAGAAACAATGTGGAGAACAGTGGAACTGGTCAACGACTAGGTAGGAGGAAAGGGGGGGGGGGGGGGTGTAAGTTACTTAAAACTAGAGATTTCAATGTTTCTACCATGGGGTTGTAAGCTACCCAAGTAAAACCAAGGTTACTGACCAGCTGAGTTACTCCAACACATTGTGTCTATCTTTGGTATAACTGCAACTGCAGTTCTTTGTTTCTACATTTTGTGACCAATAACTTGATGCCTGCTTCTTCTCTCCATCATTCGAAGTAATAAATACAGTGAGGTTCCTGGACTGTTCCTGTAGACAAAGACTGAACTAAATGTAAACATTATGGCCTGTCTGTTTCAGAGCACTCCTTCATTAGAAACATAGAAACAGAAAATAGATGCAGGAGTAGGCCATTCGGCCCTTCGAGCCTGCACCGCCACTCAATATGATCATGGCTGATCATCCAACTCAGTATCCTGTACCTGCCTTCTCTCCATACCCCTGATCCCTATAGCCACAAGGGCCACATCTAACTCCCTCTTAAATATAGCCAATGAACTGGCCTTAACTACCTTCTGTGGCAGAGAATTCCACAGATTCACCACTGTGTGAAAAATGTTTTTCTCATCTCGGTCCTAAAAGACTTCGCCCTTATCCGTAAACTGTGACCCCTTGTTCTGGACTTCCCCAACATCGGGAACAATCTTCCTGCATCTAGCCTGTCCAACCCCTTAAGAATTTTGTAAGTTTCTATAAGATCCCCCCTCAATCTTCTAAATTCTAGCGAGTACACGCTGAGTCTATCCAGTCTTTCTTCATATGAAAGTCCTGCCATCCCAGGCATCCCAGATACCATTAATAGTAGCTTATTATACTCCCTAATATCTTAATACTGTGGTAAGCATTAATTATTGGCCAATGCTCTAGACGACATTGAAAATTAACTTCAACCATTCAAAATCTCATTCCTTCAGTTCTTTAATTATGGCAGGAGATTTATTTGATTTAATTTCACATTAATTTTCTTAAATGCTTTTCTTTCAGTCTCTATCTCAATTTCTGCGGTATTTTTCCATCCACTTTCATCCACAATTCCTCTCTCAGCACTGCCCTTTGCTCATTTTGCAATCCTTGCATCTCGGCTGCTCAGATACCAGCACCTGCAGTCTCTTGAGTCTTCATTGCACCTCAGAAGCTGAAGGATACACTTTTTTCTCTCTGTTACCACCTTGCACTGCATCAGCCCAAAGCACGTTTGAAACTTTAACCATAGAAAGCGTATCTCGTCCCACTGCAAATAGTGGAAAGATGTGCACCAATATACAAGCATTGGGGCCACTGATTGAAAAGTTCATAAATAATAGGAGCAGTATTAGGCCACTCGGCCCATCAAGTCTACTCTGCCATTTATTCATGGCCGATCTATTTTTCCCTCTCAACCCCCATTCTCCTGCCTTCTCCCCATATCCCCTGACACCTGACATCTTGGTTGTGCTTTTGTTACTGGTTTATTAATTAACTTAGAGGGTGGTCTTGAGCTACTATCTACCTCATTGGAGACCCTCGGACTACCTTTAATTGGACTTTATCTTGCACTGAATGTTATTCCCTTTATCATGTATCTACACTGTGGATGGTGCAATTGTGATCATGTATGGTGCAAAGCCAAGGTGATACACATCGCGATGAACAGGAAGGTTAAAGACGACTAGCACAGTGGACGGTAAGTCCTTTAATAAAGCGGGGGGGGTAGAAGGAGTGGAGACACTTTTAAGAAGCCAGACAACTTTTAATAAGTCAGAGATGCACAGCTGTGAGGTTTAGCGGGCATTTAACATTACCGGTCGGTTTTCCTTGGTTCTGAAAACTCGTGCTTACGTTTTTTTCCCCCAATGAGCCAAAGAAAATGCCTGGTCAGCAAAGGAAATTAACTAAAACTACCTACGGCTACCTCAACTACCTACAATTACATGGTGACCCCACTACCACTGCACAGGCGACTACAAAAGTATCGATTTTCTCCACGGCGACCCATATTTGGTCACAGAAAAATGTTCAACATGTTGAAAATTTTGCTGCGACCCTACTGAGGCCGCGACTTGTTCCCGGAATACGGGAACTCCTCTCGACCATGAAGGAGACTCACCAGAGACCACCAGCGAACATGTGGCGATCATGAAGCGATCATGAGGCGAGCGCAGAGTCTCCTGCACTCGCCTAAAAAGTCGCCTAAGTGGGACAGGCCCTTTAAAGTCTCTCTCTTTCTTTCCCCGTGTAGCATTCCAGCACAGTTCGGTACCGGAATGCTCAGCGAGAAGACAGTGAAATAAAGATGATACAAGAGAAAAAACAACAAGCTGAAATGAAACGGTAACTTTGGATTTCCCTGTGAATGTTTTCAAAGTCTCCTCACATTTCACTTAATGAAAAAAAAAATTTTTTCTTTTTCAGCAAGGTCCAAGAGGAAGAATTACGTGAAAATCATCCTTATTTTGACAAACCTCTCTTTATAGTTGGGCGAGAGCACCGGTTTAGAACATTCTGCCGTGTGGTGGTGAGGGCACGATTCAATGCGTAAGTCTATCTCTAACCCCTCGCCCACCACACTCCTCCTGATCTTTTACTCTCCTCTCGCCCTCCTTTCGACCCCCTCCTGTTGCCCTCTCCCCTCCTCTTGCCTTCCTCTCACTCTCTTGCTCTTTTCTCCTCTCACCCTCCTCTCCCTCTCTTGCACCCTGACCCCTCACCTACCACCCATCTCTCCCCTTCCCCTAATTCCCCTTATCCAATCTACCCCCACGGCCTCCTCTCTCCCTAATCCACCCAGCATTCTCCTCTCCTCCCTCCTCCACCCTCTCTCAGTTCATTCCACCCCAATGCCCTCTCCTCTCCAGCTACTCTCTCTCCTCACCTTTTCTCTTTCATATGATCTTGTAATTGAAGATTTTCTCATGGCCTTAGCGCATCGGCCCAGAGCTCACTGGGATGTTAGTACTGGTGCCACTGCCTGTTTATACTGTGCCTCTCAACCGGAGTTTTATCTTTTAGATCAAAAATCGATCCAATCACAGGAGCAGTTAAGAACACCAAATACCATCAGCTGTAGTAAGTACGGCTTTCTGGCCTTCCATTTCTGTGCGCATAATTGCATTTTTATTTACATCTAGTAAGAAGAGTGACCATTAGATCTTATTACCATATTATCTGTAGTAACTGATCTGATCTTTGACCTGAACCAACATCTGCATTCCTGTAAGGTGAAGCTTTCATAGTAATTTGTCATATTAATAAATGTTCTGTGTGTTTTGTGTCTCACCTGCTGCATTCTTTCCACCGCACTGAATTCTGTAACTTCTAGGTATAATTCAGTGTAATTCGGCCCGCAATGACTGTGCTGTTCCTTTCCGAGTTCTCTGTTCCAATACACCTTTTGCGTACTAATGTACCAGATTATTAAATAGCGAAACTACAATCACTATTTGCCCTAAGGACAAAGTTTATAATAGACAATAGGTGCATTCAAGGCAAGTAGAATTTATTGCAATATGCACAAGTGGGATGAGGCACAAGTGCAGTGAGGTACAGGTATAATGAACAGCTTGCCTAGAACATACAAAAGTACAGAACAAGAACAGGCCCTTCGCCCCACAATGGCTGTGCTGAGCACGATACCATGACATCCTCTATTCTGCCTGTGTATAATCCATATCCCTCCATTCCTTGCATATCCATTTCCCTATCCAAAAGCCTCAAATGCCAGTAGCATCATAGGTACACAGGCAGCACACAGAATATAAATTATACAAGACAGTGAAAAGAAAAATACTGTGCAAAACAAGAACATTCGTGCAAAAACACGAGATTAGTGCAAAAGCACATTTAGAAACAGGTCCATGTCAGTGCAAGTGATGGTTGGTTGTTCCACTTCTGACGTTGGCCTAGAGATTTGCAGGTTGGTTCTAGACCTTGATGGTTGTAGGAAAGTAGTTGTTCCTGAAACTAAGAGTGTGAGACTAAAGGCTTCCTGCCCCATGATAGCATCGACGAGAGGGCATGACCCCGTTGGTGGGGGTCCTTAATGATAGATGCTGCCTTCTTGAATTGCATCTGATAAGAAGAGTGACCAATAGATCTTATGACCATGTTACCTGTACAGAGGATCTTTGACTTGAAGCGACATCTGTATTCCTTACATAGAAACATAGAAAATAGGTGCAGGAGTAGGCCATTCGGCCCTTCGAGCCTGCACTGCCATTCGATATGATCATGGCTGATCATCCAACTCAGTATCCCATCCATGCCTTCTCTCCATACCCCCTGATCCCTTTAGCCACAAGGGCCACATCTAACTCCCTCTTAAATATAGCCAATGAACTGGCCTCAACTACCTTCTGTGGCAGAGAATTCCACAGATTCACCACTCTCTGTGTAAAAAATGATTTTCTCATCTTGGTCCTAAAAGGCTTCCCTCTTATCCTTAAACTGTGACCCCCCCCTTGTTCTGGACTTCCCCAACATCGGGAACAATCTTCCTGCATCTAGCCTGTCCAACCCCTTAAGAATTTTGTAAGTTTCTACAGTTGAAATTATCCAAGTAAGTTGTCTTAGTAAATTTCAATGGGCTCTGTCCAGCCCTCTGTGCAGCCTCTTGCATTCTCTTCCTGTTGGAATTGCCATAAAAGGCTGTGATGCAACCAGTCAAGATCCAACCTACTGTGCAGTTGTAGAAGTTTGTTAGTATTCAGTGACATTTCGAATCTCCTTCAACTTCTAAGAAAGTAGGGGTGCTGGAGTACTTTCTTCATGTATGTATCTACGTGCTGAGCTCAGGACAGATCGTATGAGATGTTAATGCCCAGGAATTGGAAGCTACTAACTTTTCCCATTCACAGAAACTCACAGCATATAACAAACTATTTGACACATCACAGTGGTGCCAGCTCTTTGAAAGTGCTCTCCAATTATTCCCAGTCTGTGCAAACATCTCCTTTTCAAGTACCAATAATTCCCTATTGAGCGGCACAGCGGCACATTTGCTGCTTTACAGCGCCAGAGACCCGGATTCAATCCTGACGACGGGTGCTCGCTCTACGGAGTTTGTACGTTCTCTTTGCGACCGCGTGGGTTTTCTCCAGGTGCTTTGGTTTCCTCCCACACTCCAAAGATGTGCTGGTTTGTAGGTTAATTGGCTTCTGTAAATTGTGCGTAGTGTGTATTGGCCAGGTGGGCTGAGGAATGGTTGATGGAATTTAATACAAAGAAATGTGAGTGTGATAGAACTAGTGTACGGGTGATTGCTGGTCAGCGCAGACACGGTGGGCCGAAGGGCCTGTTTACACACTGTTTCTCAAACTAAAACTAATCTGTCCTCGCTGCCATTTCAGCGAACACCTCCAGATCACTCTTTAAATGAACTTCTCAACTACCCCTTTATAAGTAGCCACAGTTAGTGCTCTCCACTAGTTGATGTGTGTCCTTCACAATGTAACTGTTTCCTTATGCTGTCTGCTAGTGATCTTCTTGGACTGGTCACCTACCTGGACTGGGTAATGATCGCAGTAACCATCTGCTCCTGCATATCAATGATGTTTGAAACGCCATTTACAACAGTCATGTTCACACCAACCTTGCAGGTAAAGTTACACCTGATGATGCTTTTTCAATTGAGAAATATTCTCCTCACACCCTTATTTATCAGTATATGATACAATATGTAGGGCAAGCATTAATATCAAGTTATAATAGGAAAATAATTCTGCAAAGGTACAGTATATATTAGAGTGAAGGGCAAGGCAGGCAAACATAAGGAAGTTTGGCTAACGAGGGAAATTGAGGCATTGGTCAAGAATAAGAAGGACGCATGGACAGATATAGGTAGCTGGGATCAAATGCACCCCTTGAGGAGTTTCAGGAACTGAGGAGTAAACAAAAAAAGGAAATCTGAAGGGCAAAAAGGGGCCAGGAGATAGCTCTGGCAGATAGCATTAAGGACAATCCCAAGACAATAAACAATAGGTGCAGGAGTAAGGCCATTCAGCCCTTCAAGCCTACACCACCATTCAATGTGATCATGGCTGATCATCCCCAATCAGTACCCCATTCCTGCCTTATAAAGAGATTTTATAAATACATAAGGGGGAAAAGGGTAACTAGAGAGAGAGTGGAACCCTTCAGGAATCAAATCGGTCACCTCTGTGTGGAGCCACAGGAGCTGGGCAAGGTCTTCATTGAGTATTTCTCCTCTGTATTTACCCAGCAGAACAGAGGAACTTGAAGCAGTTAATGGAAGTGTCCTGAGAGCAGACAGTGTTACGATAGAAGAGGTGCTGAATATACTAATATGTATGAAGGTCGACAAATCTCCTGGGCTTGATCAGATATATCCGAGGACATTGAGGGAAACTAGAGAGGAAATTGCGGGAGCCCTGGTTGAAATTTATTAGTCGTCTTTAAATACAAGTGCCGGAAGACTGGAGGGTGGCAAATGTCTATTCAAGAAGGGCTGCAGGGAAAATGCTGGAAACTATAGGCCAGTGAGCTTAACATCTATAGTCGGAAAGTTACTAGAGAGCATTCTGAGGGAAAGGATATACAGGTATTTAGGCGGACAACAGCTGATTAAGAAGGAATTGCAGATGCTGGAAAACCTAAGGTAGACAAAAATGCTGGAGAAACTCAGCGGGTGAGGCAGCATCTATGGAGCGAAGGAAATAGGCGATGTTTTGGATCGAAACCCTTCTTCTGACCCTGATTAGGGATAGTCAGCATGGTTTTGGACGTGGGAGGTATTGTCCCACAAATCTGATTAAGTTTTTTTAAGACTTGACCCAAAAGGTCGATGAGGGCAGAGCTGCAGATATATATATATGGTCTTCAGTAAAGCATTTGACAAAGTTCCGCATGGTAGGCTATTCTGGAAGGTTAGATTGCATGGGATCAAAGGAGAGATAGCTGAATGGATGGAAAATTGGCTTCATAGAAGGATGCAGAGGGTGATTTCTGGAAGGTTGCTTCTCGGACTGGAGGCCTGTGACTAGTGGTGTACCTAAGGGTTCGGTGCTGGGCCCGTTACTGTTTGTCATCTATATCAATAATTTGGATGAGAACACACATGGCAAAATTAGCAAGTTTGCTGGTGATATAAAAGTGAGTGGTTTTGCAGTTAGTGAAGATGGTTGTGAAAAATTGCAGCAGGATCTTGATCGATTGGCCAGGTGGGCTGAGGAATGATTGATGGAATTTAATGTAGAGAAATGTGAGGTGTTGCATTTTGGGAAGTCTAACATGGGCAGGACCTACACTGAAAGGTCGGCCTCTAGGCAGTGTTGTAGAGCAGAGGGACCTAGGAGTACAGGTGCATGGTTCCTTGAAGGTGGAATCACAGGTAGATAGGGTGGTCAAAGATGCTTTTGGCACATTGGCTTTCATCAGAGAGCATTGAGTATAGAAGTTGGGAAGTTGTGTCGCAGTTGTATAAGACGTTAGTGAGGCTGCATTCAGAATATTGTGCTCAGTACTGGGCACCATGTTACAGGAAAGATATGGTCAAGCTGCAAAGGCTACAGAGAAGATTTATGAGGATATTGCCAGGACTAGAGGGTCTGAGCTGCAGGGGGTGTTTGAGTAGGCTGGGACTCTATTCCTTGGAGAGCAGGAGGATGAGGGATGATCTTATAGAGGTGTATAAAATCATGAGAGGAATAGATCGGGTAAATGCAGGGAGTCTCTTTCCCGGAGAAGATAAATCAGGGACCAGAGGGTAAAGGTTTAAGATAAAGGGGGAATTATTTAATAGGAATCTGAGGGATAACTTTTTCACATAAAGGGTGGTGGGTATATGGAACAAGCTGCCGGAGGAGGTAGGTGAGGCTGGGATTATCCCAACATTTAGGAAACAGTTAGCCAAGTACATCGATAGGACAGGTTTGGAGGGATATGGACCAAATGCAGGCAGGTGGGATTAGTATAGCTGGGACATGTTGACCGGTGTGGGCAAATTGGGCCGAAGAGCCTGTTTCCATGCTGTATCAAGTAGAATCTGTTTTATTTCATTTTTCAAAATGAAATGAAATTTGAACATCCTACAGTCATGGACCAGTGGTCAACAGTCTCACTTCGCAGCTCTGATGACAGTTCTCCAACCAGAAACATTAACTTTGTTTTTCTCTCTCTCTGCCTGACCCTAGTGTGTTTCTAACGATTTGCATCCGTTTTCCAGTTTTGTTTTGATGTTCCGCGGAGACCTGAGTACATAAAAATCCAGGCTGATGGTCTAGTCCTGAGGGAGTGTTACATTGTCAGTGATGCCACCTGTCAGATGCAATGTTAAACCCAATCTCCAATGGTCCTGCCCATTGTATGCAATGGATCCAGTAGCATGAAGGATCAATAGTGTCACATCTAATTAAATGGACTTGCAGCCAGAGTTTATAACTATTGATCTAATGGCATGAGTTCAAATCCCACCACAGCAGGTGAGGAATACAAATTCAAATAATTAAATGAATCTGGAAATGAAAACACTCACATCTCAAAAGTTACATTGATGAAACTACTGCAATGATGTGCGGGGGAGTCGAGAACCAGGGGTCACAGTTCAAGAATAATGGATAGGCCATTTAGGACTGAGATGAAGAAAGTTTTCAAGAGAGAGTTAGATTTAGAACTAAAGGAATCAAGGGATATGGAGACAAAGCAGGAACGGGGTACTGATTTTCGATGATCAGCCATGATCATATTGAATGGCGGTGCTGGCTTGAAGGGCTGAATGGCCTACTCCTGCACCTATTTTTTCTGTTTCTTTGTTTCAAATATGTAAAAATCCACCTGGTTTACTAACACCCCTTTGGAGCAGAAATCTGCAATCTTTACACGGCCTGGCGTACATATGATCCAGACCACCAATATTTGTGACGGCCCCTGCCATCTCCCTCCACAGATGCTGCCTGACCTATTGAGTTCCTCTTTTTTTGCTCCAGATTCCAGCATCTACACACTCTTGTGTTTCCACTCTTAACTACCTCCTCGGTTCAGGGGCAATAAAGGGTAGACAATAAATGCTGGCATTGCCAATGGATGAATAAATAAGGAAGCAATAAGTCCCCCAGCCAATATTCATCTTTCTGTCAACATTGAAGCAGATTGTGTAGTGACTTCACACGGCTGTTTGCAGGAGCTTGCTGTATGTAAATTGGCTGCTGTGTTTCTTATAACAGTGACTCCACTTTTGAAAACTACATTGCAAATGTATGTCTCTCCTTCTCCAAATTGTGTAATTAGAGTTGTTTTACATCAAGCACAATGTTCATTGTGCACACTGTTCTCACCTGCAGGGCATGTAGGAATTTGCAAATGATCTACTTATGATTTTCCAATCAATAACCACAAAATATTGAACAGAGCTTGCGTCGATTCCTGCCTCCTGTCCGAATTATCCTGTGGGAACCTATTGTTGCCTATTATCAGCGGCAACCTGGCTATCGACCCAAGATAGACACAAAATGCCGGAGATACTTAGTGGGTCAGGGTGCATCTCTGGAGTAAAGGAATATGTGACGTTTTGGGTCAAAACCCTTCTTCAGACTGAGAGTCAGGGAGAAGGGAAACTAGAGGCATGAAAAGGTTCAGAACAAATCGGAGCTGGCAGCGATAACCAAGGAAAGATGGAGCCCACAATGGTCCATTGTTGGCCGTGGAGGAGGTGATAGCGAAGGGATATATGGATGCAAACAGTGGAACTGGTGTATGATTAGGGTGGGGGAGGGGTGGAGAGAGAGGTGAATGTAGGGGTTACTAAAGACAGTGCCTACTGCCTCATTGTCACTCATAATGTTAATGTAGTTCCCCCAAATTCATTGCTGCCACTTGTATGTGTAGGCAATGGCGCAGACGAGATACTGTGCAGTATTAAGGTAGAGATGTTTTTTATAGATGTCCAGTAATCTAGAAACACACCCCACCATAGAAGAGAGGGAATTTAAATTGGTCTTGAATACATTTGATATTCAATATCAAGTAGGGTGACCATGCTTCACTAGATTGTTTTGCAATGAAGTAACTTGCCATCCTTCCCTGGTGTGGCTCCATGTGACTCCAGACATCACATTGCTTGGTTGCATTCTCTGCTTCTGAAATTGTCAACGAGCTTCCAAACCAAACCAAAACCACCCTGCCCACAGAATCCAACAACTCATGTGGCGGCACGGTGGCGCAGCGGTAGAGTTGCTGCCTCACAGCGCCAGAGACCCGGATTCGATCCTTACTGCAGATGCTGTCTAAATGTGGTTTGTACATTCTCCCTGAGACTCTGGTTTCTTCCTACACACCTATGAGGCCCAGGTTTATTGGCTTCAGTAAAAATTGTAAATTGTCAATAGACAATAGGTGCAGGCGTAGGTCATCTGGCCCTTCGAGCCAGCACCGTCATTCAATGTGAACATGGCTGATCATCCACCATCAGTACCCTGTCCTTAGTGTGTCGGATGATGCTAGTGTACAGGGGTCGCCAGTCGGCACAGACTCAAGGGACCGTTTCCTTACTGTATCTGTAAACTAAACTATACTCACAAGGACAGCTCCATTCCCACTCCCTCTTCCTAATGACTGACCGACATTGGCACTCACATGGCTATGAATTGGTCACAGGACTTGTTGTGAGGATTACCACAGACCTTATCAGTGCTGCAGTTGTCCCCGCCCCAACAGTCAAGTCAATGCCACGTGAGCTGGTTGGTTGAGAGGATGAGGACTTCACAAGTTGTTAACATCACTCCTTTGAACTTTTTCACATGGTTTGAACACATATTTAAGTTGCCTAGTTGGATTGGTGTACACCATCTCTCAACAATGCTGGCCAATAGCATAGCTCTCTCACTACCTTGCCCTCCCACCCACCCCTGCTGACCAATAACACACCATGTCCCCTCCCTGCCGCTCCCACCCAACCCTACTGCTTCTCCTCAGCTAACAATGAACCATTCTATATTTCCTTGAACATTGTCTGCTTTGATCTGTCTTTTTCATACCTTACCCTCCCATATCTCTAGTCTCCCTCTTCCCTGACTCTCAGTCTGAAGAAGGGTCTAAACCCGAAAAACGTCACCCATTCCTTCTCTCCTGAGATGCTGCCTGTCCCATTGAGTTACTCCAGCATTTTGTGTCTGTCTTCAAAAACACATCACGTTCCCTCCCTGCCCTACCTCCTTCTCTGCTGGCCAATAACACTCACTCCTGTGTCCGTCCCACTGCCACTCTGCTGGCCAATGAAATGGCCCCTTTCCTCGCCTCTGATGCTGGGTTTAGTTTCCCGAGCTCCTGGAGAATCAAACGGAGAATAGAGGAAAGGAGAACATTCATGAATCATTATTCCACTGGAACTAAGATTCAATTATCAGAAGTGTTCTTAGAATCAGTTGAATCTTGGTGCTACATGGGAACTGGACAAGCATGCCCTAGACAATTGTGATCAATAGTTGTCCCATCCTTTTATATTTTGTATAAATATATGTGCTGGTAATTGGAATCAGTTTTTGAACGATACTTGATGGTCAGCATGGACATGGTGGGCTGAATGAATCTATGACTCTATAAGTCAATACATTTCGAAACTCCAGTTTCCATTCTAACTGCATTAAATTTGAATTGTACCTGGTCTGGCTTTAAATTTTTATTTCATCAAAAAGAAGCCACTCAGTCCATACTAGCACTTTGAAAGATGTTCCCATCAGTTCTTCTCACTGCTCCTTCCCCACGTCTCTGAGTCTTTCCATTGCTGAAGTTCCTGGTGAATCTGTTTCCACCACCCATTAGTGCAAAGGGTTTGCAGATCACAGCACCTCACTGCACGTCCTGAAAATCAAATCTCCTCACCCGCTCACCTCCTGCATGTTGAGCCAGCTTTCTTAAGAGCTGCATCCTCCGGTTTACTGACAGGAGCTGTTGGAGGCATTTTGATTTGTGTTCGCTTTGGCGCATGTATCCAATTACTGATGCATCTGTGTCTTCAGATTGCAGAGTACGTGTTCGTGATATTCATGAGCATCGAGCTGAATCTAAAAATCCTGGCGGACGGGTTATTCTTCACTCCCACAGCTGTCATCAAGGATTTTGGAGGAGTGATGGACATCTTTATTTACCTTGTAAGCTTTCAGGTTACACATTTAACACTATCGAAGTTCCCAACAGAAAAAAATATCAGCCCTAAATAATACCAAAATTAAATGGGCAAAAATGAAGGACGTCTCAAATTGGTCCAGACTCAGCAAGCTGTCCAAAGCACTGATAGTTATATTTAAGACATGGAAAGGCTGGTAAAAGGTGAAAAAGAGAAAAGGAAGACTCATGGGGACGATACCAACACTGAGGGGTTCTAACGACCAAGTCTGGACCAAAGCTCCGCTCTAGGATCGTTGGTCTGAACAAACTGATGTTCAGCCCCAACAGTAGCGAGAACAGGGACCACTAGAAGGATGATTATCCCACTGCCCACAAACTCTGGGAAATGGGCTGAGGCATTCTCTGACTGAAGCTTTTAAGATTATGAAAGGGTTCACGGAGCAGCCTAAAACTTGCCCGGCCATCAATAAAAGATAAAATTGGGAATTCAGGAGAACCTTTTTTCTCCAGGGGAGTAGGGAGAATGGGGGAACTTGGGGCAGGAAGCAATGGGGACAATTGGCCTGTTTCTCCCCAGCATCTCTGCAAATATAATATCGTCACCAAGAAATCCAATTGGGACTTCAGACAAAACGGCGAGAGGATGAGATGAATGATGGGTTTACTGAGAGGCTGGGTAAGTTTCCTAGAAAATAGAGGGTCACGCTGGTGGATTTAGATGAAGAATGGCATTGGGGTAGTGGTAGGGTTGTGCAGGCTGGCACAGTGGGGCAGCTGTAGAGTTGTGCACAGTGGCACAGCGGTAGAATTGCGGCCTTACAGCGCCAGAGACCCAGGTTCGATCCTGACTATGGTTGCTGTCTGTACGGATTTTGCACATTCTCCCTGTGACCACATGGGTTTTCTCCGCCTGCTCTGGTTTTTTTCCACACGCCAAAGAGGTACATGATTGTAGGTTAATTGGCTTCAGGAAAAAATTGTGAATTGTGTAAAAATTGTAGATTGCCCCTAGTGTGAACCATACTGCTTGTGTATGGGGTGACTGCTGGTCGGCACGGACTCGGTTGGCCGAAGGGCCTGTTTCCGCACTGTATCTCTGAAGTCTAAAGTCTAAATGACAGGAGGGGGCTTGAGTGGAGCAAGGGCTAGTTGGGCTGACTGGCCTCTTTTTCTGTGGCGTCTTCTGTGTAAACCATGAGAAGGATGTGGTTTGTGGTGCTGCTGTTGAGGAGCTTCAAGGGAAACAGTTAGACCGGACCCATCTAAGATTTGGTGCTCAGAGCCGCTGGGTTGTGGTCATGTTTGTGTCCTTCTGGGAAGGAGATCCGTCCTCGTTAACCTTGCCTCTCTTATGTCCACCAGCAAAGCCTGATCTTCCTGTGCTGGATGCCACTCACGGTCCCTGCTCAGTCGGGAGCACAGATGCTGATGATGCTGAGGTGCCTGCGACCACTCCGAATATTCAAGCTGGTTCCTCAAATGAGAAAGGTTTTACGGGAACTCTTTAGCGGTTTCAAGGAAATATTTCTGGTAAGTAGCGATGGATACAAAGCTTTTGTAGAATCATAGGAAGTAAAAGACATGGAAGAGGAAAGGGGGGGAGGGGGAAGATGCTGAGAAATGGAGGGACTGGGCAAACAGCGGAACTGGCTATTCAGCCTATCATGTCTATATTTTATGTAATATCGTCTCTTGTCTGAACCTTGAGTCTGAAATAAATAGTTTAATAATAATATACCTGAAATAATCTTTCTTTAGACTTTACTTTAGACTTTAGAGATACACAGTGTAAACAGGCCCTTCAGCCAACCGAGTCCACACCGACGAGTGATCACCCAGTAGACTAACACTATCTACACACTAGGGACAATTTTACCAAAACCAATTAACCTACAAACCTGTACCTCTTTGGAGTGTGTGAGCACCTGGAGAAAACCCTCGCAGTCGTAGGGAAAACACACAAATTCTGTACAGATGGTACCTCGTTGTCAGGATCAAACCTGGGTCTCTGGCACTATAAGGCAGCAACTCTTACCGCTGAAAGACAGCAACTCGACTGTGCCGCCCTTTCCTTTAATCTCACTTTCAACACTTGGTCTGATTTCCTACAGATTTCAGCTCCGCTGCCACTCATTCAGCTGCCTTATAAATGGGGGGGGGGGGGGTTTCCTGCCTCCACTCTTCTGCACCTTGGGCAGAGGGCTCCACACCCCCATCTGATTGTCGAGTTGTTCTCAGCTAACGTCTGATCCCACCAGTGATCTACACATCTGACATCAGTTCCAAAGCTCTCTGCTAAGGTGAAAGTGGCCTTCCTGTGTACCCACTCTAGGTCTGTCTGTTACAATGCGGACACGGGCCTTTCGGCCCACCGATTGTGTGCCGACCAGAGATCACCCCGAATACTAGCACTATCCTTCACATCAGGGACCATTTGCACTTTTACCGAAGCCAGTTAAAATCGTTAGAGTGTGGGAGGAAACTAGAGCACCCGGAAAAAACCCACGAGGTCACAGGGAGAAGGTACGAACTACGTACAGCTGTAGTCAGGATCGAACCCAGGTCTCTGGCGTTGTAAGACAGCAACAAGGTGGGTCAAAACCAGAGCACCCAGAGGAAACCAACACAGTCACAGGGAGAAGGTGCTGGCTCTTAATCTCAATCAAGAGCAAGCGCCTGTTTACAAACCTGTTGCTGTTTACAAACCTGTTGTGCTGCTGCTGCTGCCGCCGCGAGTAAGAAATTCCTTGTTTCATTCTCGTACATAAAACACTCTTGATGCTCGGTCGTGCCTTGATCACCTCGCCCACTGTCTGTCGTCTCTTTCCGTAGGTTTCCATCCTGCTGCTGACACTCATGCTTGTGTTTGCAAGTTTCGGAGTTCAGCTTTTTGCCGGGAAACTGGCCAAGTGCAATGATGCTCGCGTCAATAGGCGGGTAAGCAACTTAAGTCATCAAACCCAAAACAAAACAGCACCTTTCTTACGGTGGTTATTTTTAATCTGTTATGGTATAAACAGTGAAATTTCCAATTGTAAGGTAAATCATTCCCCCAATATCCTTTTCCCGCCCCAACCTGTTCACCTTGGTTCTTACTTGCTTTGTTCACCATCTGGGTCCCTTCCCCTCCCCACCCCGTTACCTAACTCCATCATCAACCCCCACCTGGTACCATCTGGCCATCATTTCCCCCCTCGGCTCAAACTGCTTCCAGTCTCTGTCTCAACACTCCCCCCACCACCCCTCTCCCCCATCTGGTTTCATCAACACCCCTCACTGAGTTCCACCCATCTCTTGCCATCGCCCCCCCCCCTTCTCCTCACCTACACACCTACACCTTGACTAATCCCCTCGCTTCACTAAACCCTTCGCCTCGACGATACCTCACCACAAAATTTCTCCTCACACCTTAACCCCACCTCAATTTAACTAAGCCTCCCACCTCACGACTAAACTCCACCTCATACCTAATCCACGCCTCGACTAATCGCCACCTCTCTTCCGCTCCTGCTATTTATGGCCCCCCCAGCCGTTGGCAGCGCCTCATGTAAGCGGAACGGCTACAACCAGGGGGCGGGGCCGAGAGCGGCGCAGGCGCATTGCCCGAGAGAGCCGAGAGGACGGGAGGGAAGGGGCGCACGAGCGCTGTTGCTGAGGTCGAGCCCAAGCCCCGGCCCCGCCCGTGGCAGTCGCAGCCCCTCCCCGCGGGAGCGGGAGAGAGGCGGCAATTAGGTGTGAGGTGGGAGGTTTAGTCGAGGCGAGGTTTAATGAATTGAGGTTTAAGTGTGAGGTGAAGTTTAGTCGAGGTGAAAAATCAGATTAATTTCTAGGAAAACAAAAAATTCGGAAGAATATTTGGACTAAAGTCGCTTCTGGGGCCCTCTGGGATTAGGGGCCATTAGTTTCATAGTAGATCTGCCCCTGTTGGTTATTTACCTTCAACACTGTCAATCCTAATGCGGAGTCTCAACCTGAAACACTGACCATCCCTTTACTTCCACAGATGCTGCTCGGCCCACTGAGTTCTTCCGGCAGCTTTTTTTGTTTCTCAAGCTCCTTTGCTTTTGTTTTCCCAAGGAACTAGAGTCGTAAGGGTGGAAGCAGGCCCTTCAGCCCTCCTCGTCCATTCTGACCAAGATGCCCATCTAAACCAGTCCCATTTTTTCGCACAAAAAGTAGCACAACTCATCTGCACACAAAGTAAAAATCTTTGGTACATGTATTGAGATAGTACATAACTTTGTTTGCATCGAAGTTTGAATCCAGTCAAACCATACAATACATGAGTACAATCAAGTCTTTCAATAAGAACAACAGGTAGTGTAAAGAGAAAGACAACCAAAGTGCAGAATTTAGTGTCACAGTGTTATAGCATTTATTTTCAGTATCCATTCTCATTAATGAAGGTGACGGAATGGGTGGAGGATTTCCCACCAAGCCCACAGTGCGAGGATCTGCTTTGATACTGAGCCAGAGCAGATTATTCTAAACCTGGTCAATGCCAAAGCTTCACTTTGTTGTGTTCTCCTTTGTTGGAGATAAATGTTGCAGTCTTCTCCAGGGATGCCTCCCACAGAGGAAGAGCTGGCAGCCGTTCCTTCATTTATTTGAAAAAATAAATCATCATCCAAATCTACCTCCACCGTCTTCCTACTTATTATATAACCTAATGTTTCTTTGGAACTGCTTTTAATTGGCTACTATTAATCTATGCACCATTCATGCCGTGACTATTATTGATGACATTGGTTTTAAGTCATTCATCTGGTAAAGTTTTCTGGGATTATCTGTTTTTCCATCCTCCACCTTTTATGGTGAATACCCAGTGAATGGTGCAGGATTGATAAACTCTTAAACGCGCGGTATTTAATTTCAGCAAATAACTATTTACCTTTATTGGTATCAATATTGGTTAATTATTGTCACATTGCAGTATAATGTAGATAAATGTGAGGTTATCCACTCTGGCGGCAAGAACAAGGAGGCAGATTATTATCTCAATGGTGTCAGATTGGGAAAAAGGGAAGTGCAGCAAGACCTGGGTGTCCTTGTACATCATTCACTGAAAGTAAGCACGCAGGTACAACAGGCAGTGAAGAAAGCTAATGGCATGTTGGCCTTCATAACGAGGGGATTTGAGTATAAGAGTAAAGAGATCCTTCTGCAGTTGTACGGGGTCCTGGTGAGACCACATCTGGAATATTGTGTGCAGTTTTGGTCTCCTAATTTGAGGAAGGACAATCTTGATATTGAGGGAGTGCAACGTAGGTTCACGAGGTTAATCCCCGAGATGGCGGGACTGTCATATGGGGAAAGATTGGAAAGACTGGGCTTGTATTCACTGGAATTTAGAAAGATGAGAGGGGATCTTATAGAATCATATACAATTGTAAAAGGACGGGACAAGCTAGATGCAGGAAAAGTGTTCCCAATGTTGGGGGGAGTCCAGAACCAAGGGCCACAGTCCAGAAATAAAGGGGAGGCCATTTGAAACTGAGATGAGAGAGGACTTTTTCACCCAGAGAGTTGTGAATGTGTGGAGTTCTCTGCCACAGAAGGCAGTGGAGGCCAATTCACTGGATGAATTTAAAAGAGAATTCGATGGAGCTCTTGGGGCTAGCAGATTTAAGGGGTATGGGAAGAAGTCAGGGATGGGTTACTGATTGTGGATGATCTGCCATGATCACAATGCATGGCGGTGCTGGCTCAAAGGGCCGAATGGCCTCTTGCATCTATTTTCTATATTACTATGTACTGAGATACAGTGTAAAACTTTGCATGCTATCCAGTCAAATCATACTACACATGAGTACAAGCCATTATACAAGTACAACAGGTAGTATAAAGAGAAAGATAACGAAAGTGCAATATTTAATGTTACAGTGTAATAGTGCTATAGTTTCAGAGAACATGCAGATATAAAAGGTGAAAGGTTCTCAACAAGGTAGGTTGGGAGTTCAGGAATACACCCTTAACGTATGAGAAGATAATTCAATGGTATGATAACAGTGAGGGGGAAAGCTGCTTCTGAATCTGGTGGTATGTAATTTTGTATCTTCTAACACATGGTGGAGGGGAGAAGAGGGAATGCCTGTGATGTAATTGCCCTTAATTATATTGGTTGCTTTCCCAAACTAGTGTGAAGTGTAGATGGAGTCATTGGGGCAGGAGGTTGGATTGTGTAAATTCTAGGAGAAGAATTAGGCCTTTTGGCCCATCAAGTCTGTTCAGCCATTCAATCATAGAAACATAGAAAATAGGTGAAGGTTGATCTATCTGTCCCTCTCAACTCCATTCTCCTGCCTTCTCCCCATAACCCCTGACACCCTTACTAATCAGGGTGACTAAAACCGTACTAAAAGGTGGTCTGTGGTGTTCAGTTGCTGAGGTAGGATCAGGATGGTGCAGGTGGGTTCAAGAACCTGATACCTATATGAAAGTAGCTGTTCCTGAACATGGCAGTGTGGCACTTGAGTCTTCTGTATTCCCTGCCTGATGCTAGCAGTGAGAAGAGGGCATGGCCCAGATGAAAGATACCACCTCCTTGAGGCAGCCCCATGTAGATGTTGTCGATGGAGAGGAGGGCTATGCCTGCGATGGACTGGGATGAGTCCACCACTCTCTGTAGCCTTTCCTGTTCGTCAAACCCTGATCCATAACTCCAGGCTCATCGCATGCTGTGAAATGTTAGTCTACTGTCCTTGAATGATCACACAGTGCAAGACAATCTCAATCAGACTAACACACTCACCAATAAATGGTAGGAACCATTGCTTCATATTTTTGAAGGCATAATTCTGCTATACTTGGTGAGCTAAAGATGGTTTTTGTGTTTAGCTTTTTAGTTTAGTTTAGAGATCGAGCATGGACGCAGGCCCTTCAGCCCAGCGAGTCCGCACTGACCAACGATCTCCACACGCTAACACTATCCTACACACACTAGGGACAATGTACAATTATACCAAGCCAATTAACCGACAAACCTGTACGTCTAATGGAGTGTGGGAGGAAACCGGAGCACCACGGAGTCACAGAGAGAACGTACAAACTCTGTGCTGACAAGCACCTGTGGTCTGGCGCTGTGAATGCTGTTAGGCAGCAACTCTACTGCTGCGTCACAGTGCCGCCCATCTCCTTGGCCTTTTATGTTTCTGAACCCCTGATTGGAGTGTTGATGGTTTCCGTTTGTGTGCTGGGTTTCAGGAGCTGTGTCACGGAATGTTCCGCATCAATGTGAGTGTGTCGAAGAATCTCAACCTGAAGCTAAAGGATTGGGAGAAGAAGCCAGGGTTCTGGGTACCACGAGTTTGGTAAGTTGCAACAAAGAGGGGTCACTCTGTATCGTCAGTAATGGGACCTGCGCATCAGTGATGAGACCAGCTTTTATTGCCCATCCCTAGTTGCCCTTGGGTGGCAGGGGGTGCCTACTTGAACAACTACAGTCCTTAGAATCATAGAGTGATACAGCATGGAAACGGGCCCTTCGGCTCAACTTGCCAACACTGGCCAAGATGTCCCATCTACACTAGTCCCACATGCCTGCGTTTGGCCCATATTCCACCAAGCCTCTCCTATCAATGCACCTGGTACCATGTAGCATGTATCTGGTGAAGATGCTCCACAGTGCTGTTGGGGAGGGAGCTCCAGGATTTAAAATCAATGGGGATGAAGCAACGGTGATATGCAGTAAACCCTCGCAATAACGGACCACTCTATAGTGGATTTTGATCATAGTGGACTGAGGCACCCGTTGCACCCTCCCCTCACTTCCGCCAGTTACCCACTTACTGGCACCAGGTGATGTACGTCCGGTTGTAGGAGCGGAGAGAGCGAGCAGCACGAAGATAGTGCGATTACTAGACCCGTACCTGGGGCATCGCGTGTGGGGTCAGGGGCTCATGCAGCTCCCTGGCCTGTGAATTCCCACTTGTTTAACCCCACCCAACACCACGTTTCTTCCCTCCTGGCTCGTCTATGTAAAGCTTGACTCCCCTCGCTCAGTTATAGTGGACATTTGGCAATCTCCTCCCCGTGGCCCGTTACAGCGAGGGTTTACTGTATTTCTAAATCAGGAGGATGTGTGACCTGGAGGAGAACGTGCAGATGGTGGTGTTGCCTGTACCTGTGACCCTTAGCATGGTGGATGGGGTACCAACCCAATGGACTGCTTGGTCTTGGATGCTGTCAGGTTTCTTGAGAACTGTTGGGGCCCCACTCATCCAGACAAGTGGAGAGTGTTCCGTCACACTCCTGACTTGTGCCTTGTGCTTGGTGCGGCTTTGAAATGCAAGGAGATATGTCGTTCAGAATGCCCAGCCTCCAACCCCCATAAACCATCCAGAAATGGGAATGATCCTGAAAAAAAAAGTCCAAAATAAAAGCCTTACAGTTTTATCTCGGTCCACAAATGACTGCCAGGATATTGAATGTTTCTTAAAATCAAATTAGTACTTGTTTTGAAATTTAAAAAAAGGAAGGGCTGTGTGTACACGGTAGGTCGGGTAGCATCTGAAAGAGAGAAACAAGTCAACAATTCAGGTCGATATTCAGTTCTGAAGCTTTGATTTACGTTCTCTCTCCGCAGATGTTTCCTGACCTGCTGAATATTTACAGCATCTACGGTATTTCTTCTCTAGCTGTTATATAAATTATCCATGCTTTAAACAAATAATAATTACACAGCTCGATTAAGAAATTGGTCCCAGGTACATCATAAAATCATGCAGCATATATTAAGCTTGTTCAGCCCAATTGCTCGTCCTGAGTCTGACAGAGAACTCTCTAATTGTTCCACTCGTCTGACCTTTCTGTATCTATCTGCCTCCTCCTCTCTCCACTCTCTCCCCTCCACACCCGCTCTCTTCCCTCCCAACTCCCTTCTCTCCCCTGCCTGCAACCTTCTCTCCCCTGCCTGCTCCCCTCTCCCCTGCCCGCTCCCCTCTGTCGCCTGCCTGTCTTCTTCTCTCCCCTGCCTGCTCTCCTGCCAGCTCTGATAAGGCTGAATTATGTTAAAAATATAAGAAAATATTAAATGAATTCCTGGGCCAGTTTACAATTTATATTTTAGTATCAAATAAGTCTTTTCTCCGGGAGATCGATACAGAAAGGCAAGTCTAGGCTTGCCTCAGGTTGCTGTGTATTGAGATAATGAATGACTTTAAAATGCGTCTAGCGTTTGACAAGAGAGGAAGCCCAGATTAATCCCAGTAAAGGGTATTGGGACAATGTCCTTTAAGAAGGAACTGCAGATGCTGGAAAATCGAAGGTAGACAAAAGTGCTGGAGAATCAGTGGGTGCAGCAGCATCTATGGAGCGAAGGAAATAGGCAACGTTTCGGGCCGAAACCCTTCTTCAGACTGATGTAGGGTGGGGAGAAGAAAGTAAAAAGGAAGAGAAGGAGCCCGAGGGCTGAAGGAGAGCTGATAGGGGGAGGAGACAGCAAGGGCTACCGGAAATTGGAGAATGCAATGTTTATGCCGCTAGGGTGCAGACTGCCCAAGCGGAATATGAGGTGCTGCTCCTCCAATTTCCGGTGGTGCTCACTCTGGCCATGGAGGAGGGACAATTTACGATCGTGACCAAAGCCAATTAACCTACAAACCTGTACGTCTTTGGACGTGTGGGAGGAAACTGGAGCACCCGGGGGAAATCCATGCCTTCACGGTGAGAACGTATAAACTGCGTATAGACAGCACCATAGTCAGGATCGAACCTGGGCATCTGGCGCAGTAAGGCAGCAAATCTACCGCTGCGCCACTGTTCCGCCTTGTAAGTTCTGGCCTTCTTATTGAACTGAATTCAAACACTTCTCCATTCCTGGTTTTGCCTGGGCCCTGATATCTGGCATCATAGATCAATACGCCACAAGAACAGGCCATTCAGCCCATAGTGTCTGTGTGTCCCCTCCGTAAACCGCACCACCTCGCCTACTGATACTGGTCCCCTTTAGTTCCACCTCCATGATTGTGTATTCCATCCCGTAACCTTGATGTTTGGCTTGGAGAACACTCCATTGAATCCCCTCCATATCCAAGACCATGAAACCTGTGTCCAGTCTCACACCGTCCACTCCAGCACCATGCTGTATTGTGAAATGGATGCAAGCTGCCGTTGGAGAACCAGGAAATTTGTTTATGATCTGATGGGATTTACAGGAAGGGCCTTTCTTTTCATTTCAGGGCCAACCCTCGAAACTTCAACTTTGACAATGTGGGAAGTGCGTTGCTGGCCTTGTTTGAAGTGCTCTCGTTGAAAGGTTGGGTAGAAGTCCGAGATGTCATCATTCATCGAGTGGGCCCAGTAAGGATCACCAATAGCTAGCGGTTTGGGGTAATTATGCTGGTGCTGGCCTGATTTTCTTCAGTCAGCGGTAAAAGAACACCACTCATTATTTATCCTGCTTTCAATTCCCCATGACATTGTTGTGAGACTTGCTCCGATCAGGAGAATGGGACACCAGGCACATCAATACAGAAGATGCTCACTGCTTTACCCTTTGTTGCTTCCAAATTAGAACCGTAAATTCCAAAAATGAACTGTGTTTTGTCCAATTTATGACAATTTGATCTCTATTCCTTTGCATTGTACAATTCAGTGATATATCTCACACATAACAATGAATACAGTATTGCAATTGCCTCAAAGCACTTCCAATTTTATTTTACTGCTTTATCACCACTTGTGAAATTATTTGATATCTATATTACTAAAAGTCTGATCTTGACCACTTCCTGTTGTACTGTATATTGATATTAGAAAAAACGCTGCCACTTACGGCTGTGATTTTTGGCTATCTTACTCAGAGTCCCCCTCCACTGCGCAGGACAAGAGGATTTTTCCCATCAATTAAAATTAAATGAGTTATTAGTGTTTAATAAATGTTGAGGTTCTCCTGAAGGCCATGCCCCTTCTGGAGGGACTATAAAACCCGGTGGTGTTGAGTGCCTCAGTCAGTCTCTGCAAGATGGGGGAGCGAGAGGGTCACGTCTCTGTCTGAGCTGTGAATAACACTGAACACATGTCTACTAAACTGAGTGGTGTTACTGACCTGTCAGTGCCCTTAATGTGGTTTGAAAATATAGTTCAGGGCTCTCGCTTAACTTTTATTCCCTGTTGCCAGCCGGGCAACCTTGGCAGTTTTTTAGGTTGCCAAATGACAGTTTAGGTGGTCATTTAAGATGGCTTGCATGACGCGTGCTTGGACGAAGTGCGTAGTTACCAGTTGGAATTATGCTCAATTATATGCTTCAAATAAAGTCACAAACTAACAAATTCACCAATCAAGGCATGATATATACCACAATGACATGCAGCAAAATTATAATACAGTATCTCAACTCTTTTTACACATTACAATTAATGCAATTTTTATTATTTCTTTCCAAACAAAAATGTGATTGAATTATTCAGCGTATGATCAACCTGTGTCAATAAATCCTGGACCTTGATAACATATATGCTTAACCATGCACACTACAGATTGATGCAAGCATGTTTTCTGTGAAGGACCGAAAATTATCATGACATGGCCATAGCATGGGTCGTTATTGCTATTGGTACAGAAACACTCTTGCTTCCCACATAATTTATCCACACCAAAATATACAGGTTGCAAGGAATTTTCTAAAGGCATTTTATGATAATAGGTGTTAAAACTGACTATACCCATCTGACAGGGTAAACATTACACTAACTAACAAGAGATGGCCAAAGGACATAAATGCAGCAAATGTTCTTTTGGTAATATATTTAAAGTTGTCAAGACGCCACATTACCGGACATTCAGATTAGATGTATGTGTTGTGAACAGCAATGAATATACCCAGTTTATAAACAACAATTTAAAAAAAAATTGTTGATAAATGCTTTTTCCATCATTCCCACTTCAGAGTTAACTTTAAAATTTCAACTGAAATAACTCCTGACCAAATTTGTGATGTATATGACTGACTGTTGAAGTAAAACCTGGATAAATCCAACATATAGTTGTGAATGTTGTTCAGTAAATAACTACAGTACTGATAATTCATATTAGGAGCATTGATTGGCCATTAAAATGAATTGTGTAATAAGGTGTCAACGGTAACAGTGACAATTGAACACTGCTGTTTTAATGTTTCCCGTGTTCACAATGTAATTAATCCATCTTTATGGATTAAAACAAATAATCACATTGGGAATTAAAACATATTTGATCGCATTCTGTTATGTGAGAGAGAGAGAGAGAGAGAGAGAGACTGCGCGCCTCGGGGCACCGCTCCTGTCTGACTCCCAACGCCTCAGGCCATCCGCGGGCGGGGACGGGGATGGTCCACTGGCGGTTCGGCCGCGATTGCAGCGCCGGATCGATCCTGGCTGTGGTGCAGGGCTGCTGAGAATGTTTTGGCACGTCCCCCTTCCCCAATCACCGCGCTCTATCCTCAGCCCCCCACCCCCCCCTTCCGCCTCTGACCGACACCTCCCTCCTCCAAGGGTTTGCTTTGAAAGCAGAGTGGCAGCAGCGGCCGTTATCAGATGCTGCTGCACCCGCTGAGTTTCTCCAGCTTTTTTGTGTACCTGCGGCCGTTATCAGGCCGGGCAGGGTGCAGGAGCAGGAGGAGGGGGAGGAGATGAGCCGCGGCCGCTGCTGCTGCACGGGGCCCGTCATTCGCTCCGACCCTCCGTCACGCCGCACTTCGGTCTACGATATAAACCAAGTTGCCAAGCCGGGCAAAATGACTCGCCGTTTGGGTTGCCCGGCGGCACTTTGAGTGGTCAGTGGCACCCGGGCAACCGTTAATTTCGAGTCCTGTAGTTTGGAAATGCTAAAGCTGTGTTGCCTTTGGTTTGGAAATGCTAAAGCTGTGTTGCCTTTGGTTTGGAAATGCTAAAGCTGTGTCGCCTAATTAAAGTTGCCTTGCCTAATTAAAGTTGCCTTACCATCTATATAATTAAAAGTCTAATCTTGACCACTTCCTGTTTGCGTTTTATATTGATTTTAGTCAAAACGCTACCATTTACAGCTGTGATTTTTGGCCATCTTACTCAGAGTCCCCCTCCGCTCATCAGGTGCTGATGATATTTCCCATCGATGAAAAATACAAGTTATTAGTGTTTAAAAAATGTTGAGATTTTTTCTCCTGTAAATCATGCCATGATGGCCACGCCCCTTCTGGTGGGAGGAGGGAGGGACTATAAAACCCAGAAGTGTGGGCATGGCTCAGTCTCTGCAAGATGGAGATGGGAGAGATCACGACTCGCTGTCTATAGTGGACTTGCACACTGCTTGAAATGGTATGAAACTGCACTTGAATTTGGTGGTCTTGCACCCTGCTTGAAGTGGTAAGAAACTGCACTTGGATTTGGTGGCCTTGCACCCTGCTTGAAGTGGAATTTCAAGGAATAGCCGTGAGTCAACTGCCAGCCCACCAGCCGTGAGTGAGTGAGCTGACAGCACAACAGGCTTGAGTGACTGAGCCGCCAGCCCAAGAATCCATTCAGCCCACAATGTCCATACTAGCCCTCTGGAAACCAGTCCCTTCAGTCCACAACACCCATACTAGCGCTCCACTGATTGTAATCAAATCAGTCTGAGGAGAGGATGACATGCAGCCACAATCTCTCAACGCTCGTCATCAAAGACTCATTTCTCTTCAAAGAGTCTAACGTTAGAATATTGGATGTGAGCCAAAGGAGCATAAGAAAGGGAGATTAGAAAATGTACATTCAATTAACTTCCATCTCTTTTTTATTGCCCTAGCAGCAATCAAAAGTGAGATTGCACAACTTTTTCAGGGCTGGAGAGGTCGTTTCTCTCCAGTTAAGATTCAATGCACTTCCCTCTGAAAGTGCCACTGAGTCTGTAGACGGGAATCATTGCACCTGACATGACTGCTGGGGGTCCCACTGCGCCAAAGCTTGAGGAGAGATTGTGCAACACAAAATGCAGGACTGTTTTCTTTTTCCCTTTTAGCTCTGCAGGTGCGGGAGTGGGGGTATATACATCAATTTTGCAATAAATATGACACTTTAAAAACCTCATCATTAATTTCAATGTAAATATCCAAATCGCTGATCTAACTGCAAACCCCGTTCTTGCAGATCCATGGCATCTACATCCACGTCTTTGTTTTTCTTGGCTGCATGATTGGACTGACTCTCTTTGTTGGCGTTGTCATCGCTAATTTCAATGAGAATAAGGTGAGCTCCATTGCTTCCATTAGCCAAACTGTTCTCTGCCTTCGTCTTTTGTTGCTGTAAATCTGGAATCCTATACATGATAATCAATCAATGTTTTAATCCAATTTATGGCACAGTTAAATCTCTATTCCTCTGCACAACTTACTGATGCCATTGATCTGACATTTATGTAATACAATAAAAACGCATACCGTATTGAAACTGTGTCCTGCCTCAAAGTAATTCAGCAATTTTGTTTTGCTACTTTTGCTTTAAGCACCACTTGTAAACAGATCTGATTATTGCCCTAGAGTTAAAAGTTAGGTGGCAGAAATATACTTTCAGTTGTTTAACTAACGGAACAGTATAGTACCCGCTGCCCAAGTGAGCACCATGGTAAGAAGATAGACACAAAGTGCTGGAGTAACTCAACGGGTCAGGCAGCATCTCTGGAGAAAAAGAATGGGCGACGATTCAGGCTGGGACCCTTCTTCAAATACTAGGCACCATGACTTGTCTTCCTGCTGGTTTTCTAGGGCACTGCTTTACTGACTGTCGACCAGAGGCGATGGGAGGACCTGAAAAGCCGACTGAAGATCGCTCAGCCTCTTCACCTGGCGGCTAGACCAGGTAAACAAGTTTCTGTCTCAATGAGCATTGCTGCGGCTTCTCGTGTGGCTGCGTGTTTAATCATCAAATGTACTGAAACGGAACAATGAAATTCTTAATTGCAGTAGCACAATAGGTCTGTAAGCACAGTTTACAATAAATAACATAATAAATGGAAAAAAGAATGTTCAGTAAATTAAAAACCCAATATTAGTGCAGAACAAAATAAAGCCTAAAGTCACAAGTGCAACCAAGGCAGTTCGGAGTTTAGTTCGAGTTTGTCGTGTTCAATAGCCTGAGTGCTGTTGGGAAGAACCAGTCCCTGAACCTGGACATTACGGTTTTCAGACTCCTGTACCACCTTCCTAGTCTTTGGAGTGGGTCTTTGATGACGCTGGCTGCCTTTTTGGGGCAGTAACTCCTATAGATCCCGTTGATGGCAGAGAGATCAGTATCCGTGATGGACCGAGCAGTGTTCACCACCTTTTGTAATCTCCTTCATTCTTGGGCATTTGAGTTGCTGAACCAGGCCATAATGCAACGGGTCAATATGCTCTCTGTAGAAGTTCAAGAGAGTTTTCGTCCACATACCGAATCTCCTTAATCTTCTAAGTAGAGACGTTGATGGACTTTCTTTATGATTACATCAGTGTGTTGGTTCCAGGACAGATCTTCAGCGATATGCGCATGCAGGAATTAGAAGTTGTTCACCTCTCCGCCACCGAATACTCTTGATTAGTACGGGTGTCTGGGGTTGTGGGAAGAAGGCAGGGGAATGGGGTTTGGAAGGAGAGATAGATCAACAATGATTGAATGATGGAGTAGACCTGATGGGCCGAATGGCATTATTCCCTCCTATCACTGAAAACAGGCTCATGGATCCTCTGCCTTCCTCTTCTAAAGTCAACAATCAGCTCTTTGGTTTTACTGATGTTGATTATTCTGGCACTATTCAATCAAATGATCAATCTTCCTCCTGTGCTGCGACTCATCTTTACCTGCAATTATTCCAACAACAGTTGCGTCATCAGTTAATTTAAAGATGGAGTTGGAACTGTATCTTTCCACACAGTCAAGGGTATAGAGTAGGGGACTGAGCACCCCAGGTTTCCCCTGTGCTGATGGTTATCAAGGATTAAGTGTTGATAACTAAGTTGCAGAGGTACGCGCGGAGACCTAATTCCCTGAGCTTGGTAAATGTTGGCGTGGATGATGGTTTTGAACGCCGAGCTGTAGTCTATAAACAACATCTTGGCGTATGTGTTTTTATTGTCCAAGTGGTCCAGTGCAGAGTGGAAAGCCAATATGATTGCATCCCCAATTGATTCATTGTGCCGACAAGCAAAATGTAGTGGGTCCAGGTTCTTGCTAAACTCGGAGTTGATATGTGCCATAACTAACCTCTCAAAGCGCTTCATCACCATATCCTTCATATCTTTCAACAATTAGTCACAGGGAGTCCGATCTACTTCAGACCCAAATCCAACTTTCAAGAAAACATAAGCTCCCCTTTTTGCAGTGTTTACTACCTCGCCTGAGGAACCTGGTGCTTAGGGCAGAGTCTGTGGAGGGAAATGGCAGAACATTTGCACTCTTTTGTCTTCTTCACTTAACACCTCAGCATTGGTTACCACCTCCTCCCATCTCGACATGCACTACTCCAGCTGAGATCTGACTGTTATTTTTTTATATATTCGGAGCAAAAACTTCCAGCTCTTGTATTGTGACAAGATGATAACTCTACTGGAGTTTTCATGTTCATAAGTTATAGGAGCAGAATTAGGCCATTCGGCCCATCAAGTCTACACTGCCATTCAATCATGGCTGATCTATCTTTTCCTCTCAATCCCTTTCTCCTGCCTTCTCCCCATAACCCGTGAGTTGCAAGAGGTATAAAAGGGAGAGAGCAACAGTTTGCATTTATATAGCATCTTTAACATGACCAAATATCCCACAGTGCAGGAGTATTATCGAACAGAAATTAATACGCAACTACATTTGTATAGGACTTGCAGTTGTATAGGGCTCTGGTGAGACCACATCTAGAGTATTGTGTACAGTTTTGGTCTCCTAATTTGAGGAAGGACATCCTTGTGATTGAGGCAGTGCAGCGTAGGTTCACAAGATTGATCCCTGGGATGGCGGGACTGTCATATGAGGAAAGATTGAAAAGACTAGGCTTGTATTCACTGGAGTTTAGAAGGATAAGGGGGGATCTTATAGAAACATATAAAATTATAAAAGGACTGGACAAGCTATGCAGGAAAAATGTTCCCAATGTTGGGTGAGTCCAGAACCAGGGGCCACAGTCTTAGAATAAAGGGGAGGTCATTTAAGACTGAGGTGAGAAATAACTTTTTCACCCAGAGAGTTGTGAATTTATGGAATTCCCTGCCACAGAGGGCAGTGGAGGCCAAGTTACTGGATGGATTTAAGAGAGAGTTAGATAGAGCTCTAGGGGCTAGTGGAGTCAAGGGATATGGGGAGAAGGCAGGCACGGGTTATCACGGCAGCCATGATCACAATGAATGGCGGTGCTGGCTCAAAGGGCCAAATGGCCTCCTCCTGCACCTAGTTTCTATGTTTCTACATGAAATTTTAGAACAGGTGACCAAAAGTATGATAAAACACAGAGGATAAGGAAGCATCTTGAAAAGCAAGAGAGAAGTTTTGTGAGGGGGTTGAATTTGAGGAGAGTAAGGAGATTGAGAAGATTGTAGAAGTAGGGAGGTGTAAGACCACAGGAGAACTTGAGGAAGAGCAAAAGCCAAAGCCAACTTGTTAGTCAGTAATTAATCCAATGTGAGTTCAGAAAACTGTGGAACTCGCTCTCACAGGGAGGACGAGGTCAAGAGCAGGGATAGGCTTAAGGGGAAGCTGTAACAAATATGAAGGAGAGAAAGAGATGGCAAGTGGTTGGAGAAATTATGTGGACTAGAACAGCAGCATGGAGCAGAGGGGCCAAATGGCCAGTATAATTGTACATTATGTTTTTCAGACAATGGCGGCCTCCGAGCTAAAATGTACGATATAACCCAACACCCATTCTTCAAGAGGAGCATTGCCGTGCTGGTCCTTGCACAGTCCGTGCTCCTGTCAGTCAAGGTACTTCACGTTTTGGCTGGAATTAATGTTAACAGCGTTAAGTGGAACTGTTATTCTGTTTGCTAATGGCACACTGAGAAAGGTGAACTAACTGTCCTCATCCCTGCACTGCGATGTGAAGATGTGAAGGGTGCTAATGCTTTCGCACCAGTGAAACAAAGTGCAGTGAGCTGGGAACTCTAGAAAAGCTACAGTGTTCATTTATATAGCAGCTTTAATGTTGCAACATGTCCCGACTACTTTGAAACAGAAATTGATGTCTACCCACAGAAGTGATTGGGACGATCTGGTCAAAGAGGTGAATCGAAAGGAGCATCCCAGATCCTGTGGCTCAGTTAGTTACAACATCAGTAGTGGAGCAGGGGATATCAATAAGGCTCCCTCCCATCATTAGCTGCCGCTTCTTCCTGTCAGCCGTTGCTTTGTTCGCTCCTCCCTCTACTGCCGCCTCCTCCTCCCGTTGCTTTGTTTACTCCACCATTTCCCCTTCCACCGCTGCCCCCTCCTTCCCCATTGTCAAGTTGTCCAGGATGGTGTATGTCCACGACTACAGGAGGGAAAGAGGAGGAGGAGGGAGTGGCAGTGGAGGGGGGAGCAGACACAAAGATGACCAACCTGACGAAGCGGCAGCTATTTGGGGGGGGGGGGGGGGGGGGGTTTGGGGTGGAGGGAACCTCCCTGTGACCGAGCGCGTCCTGTCAGTGGTGGCAGCCTGAAGATAGCTCTGTCGGCCTGGAGCTACGATGTGAGCCGCAACACAGCCACATCATCCGAACGGTGCGGCAGCTGGGGAAGATAGCCCCGCTGGCATACCTCGTGGAAGATGTCAGCGACTCAGCCGGAAGTTGCTCTCCATTGCCTCCCTCGTTCTATCTCGCCTTCCCAGTGTCATACCGACAGTGGCCGTAGCTGGAAGAGCAGCGAGCCCAGGCGACACATTTATATCTATGAAACAGTCAAGGGCCTGTCCCACTTGGCGATTTTTTTCGACGACTGCCGGCATCATTGACTGACGTATCAGGTCACCGAAAAAAGTTACTGTGTGATAATAGACAATGGGTGCAGGAGTAGGCCATTCAGCCCTTCGAGCCTGCAGCGCCATTCAATGTGATCATGGCTGATCATCCCCAATCAGTACCCCGTTCTTGTCTTCTCCCCATATCTCCTGACTCCGCTATCTTTAAGAGCCCTATCTAGCTCTCTCTTGAAAGCATCCAGAGAACCGGCTCCATCGCCCTCTGAGGCAGAGAATTCCACAGACTCACAACTCTCTGTGAGATAAAGGGTTTCCTCGTCTCCGTTCTAAATGGCTTACCCCTTATTCTTAAACTGTAGCCCCTGGTTGTGGACTCTCCCAACATCGGGAACATGTTTCCTGCCTCTAGCGTGTCCAAACCCTTAATAATCTTATATGTTTCAATAAGATCTCCTCTCATCCTTCTAAACTCCAGAGTATACAAGCCCAGCCTCTTCATTCTCAGCATATGACAGTCCTGCCATCCCGGGAATTAACCTTGTAAACTTACGCTGCACTCCCTCAATAGCAAGAATGTCCTTCCTCAAATTAGGGGACCAAATCTGCACACAATACTCCAGGTGTGGTCTCACTGGCACCCTATACAACTGCAGAAGGACCTCTTTGCTCCTATACTCAACTCCTCTTGTTATAAAAGCCAACATGCCATTCGCTTTCTTCACTGCCTGCTGAACCTGCATGCTTACTTTCATTGACTGATGAACAAGGACCCCCCAGATCCCGTTGTACTTCCCCTTTTCCCAACTTGACACCATTTAGATAGTGTTCAAGAAGGAACTGCAGATGCTGGAAAATCGAAGGTACACAAAAATGCTGGAGAAACTCAGCGGGTGCAGCAGCATCTATGGAGCGAAGGAAATGGGTAACGTTTCGGGCGAAACCCTTCTTCAGAATGATAGGGGGTGGCAGGGAGAAGGAAGGGGGAAAAAAGGGAGGAGGAGCCCGAGGGCTGGGGGATGGGAGGAGACAGCTCGAGGGCTAAGGAAGGGGAGGAGACAGCAAGGGCTAACAAAATTGGGAGAATTCAATGTTCATGCCCCCCGGATGCAGGCTCCCCAAGCGGAATATGAGGTGCTGTTCCTCCAATTTCCGGTGTTGCTCACTCTGGCAATGGAGGAGACCCAGGACAGGGAGGTCGGATTGGGAATGGGAGGGGGAGTTGAAGTGCTGAGCCACCGGGAGGTCAGGTAGGTTCTTGCGGACCGAGCGGAGGTGTTCGGCGAAACGATCGCCCAACCTCCGCTTAGTCTCACCGATGTAGATCAGCTGACATCTAGAGCAGCGGATGCAGTAGATGAGGTTGGAGGAGATACAGGTGAACCTCTGTCGCACCTGGAACGACTGCTTGGGTCCTTGAATGGAGTCGAGGGGGGAGGTAAAGGGTCAGGTGTTGCATTTCTTGCGGTTGCAACGGAAAGTGCCCAGGGAGGGGGTGGTACGGGAGGGAAGGGAAGAATTGACAAGGGAGTTGCGGAGGGAGCGGTCTTTGCGGAAGGCAGACATTGGGGGAGATGGGAAGATGTGGCGAGTGGTGGGGTCACGTTGGAGGTGGTGAAAATGACGTAGGATTATTTGTTGGGATATTTAGATAGTAATCTGCCTTCCTGTGTTTGCTACCAAAGTGGATAACCTCACATTTATCCACATTAAACTGCATCTGCCATGCATCTGCCCACTCACCCAACCCGTCCAAGTCACCCTGCATTCTCATAGCATCCTCCTCACGGTTCACACTGCACCCACTTTTGTGTCATCTGTAAATTTGCTAATGTTACATTGAATCCCTTCATCTAAATCATTGATGTATATTATAAATAGCTGCGGTCCCATCACCGAGCTTTGCGGTACCGCACTAGTCACTGCCTGCCATTCTGAAAGGAACCCGTTAATCCCTACTCTTTGTTTCCTGTCTGCCAACCAATTTTCTATCCATGTCAGCACTCTACCCCCAATACCACGTGTCCTAACATTGCCCACTAATCTCCTATGTGGGCCCTTATCAAATGCTTTCTGAAAGTCCAAGTACACTACTTCCACTGGCTCTCCCTTGTCCATTTTCCTAGTTACATCCTCAAAAAATTCCAGAAGATTAGTCAAGCATGATTTCCCCTTCGCAAATCCACGCTGACTTGGACCGATTCTGTTACTGCTATCCAAATGTGCGGCTATTTCATCTTTTATGATTGATTCCAGCAACTTCCCCACCACCGATATCAGGCTAACTGCTCTTCAATTCCCTGTTTTCTCTCTCCCGCCTTTCTTAAAAAGTGCGATAACATTAGCTACCCTCCAATCCACAGGAACTGATCCTGAATCTATAGAACATTGGAAAATTATCACCAATGCATCCACGGTTTCTAGAGCCACTTCCTTAAGTACCCTGGGACGCAGACCATCAGAATCTGGGATGCAGACCATCAGGCCCTGGGGATTTATCAGCCTTCAGTCCCATCAATCTACCCAACACCATTTCCTGCCTGATGTGGATTTCCCTCAGTTCCTCCCTCACCCCAGATCCTCTGGCCACTAGTATATCAGGAAGATTGTTTGTGTCCTCCTTAGTGAAGAAGGATCCGAAGTACCTGTTCAACTCATGACGCGGCGTGATGACGTATTGACGCACGGTGTTGTCTCAAGTGTCACAACAATTTTCTTGGTGCCGCTGGATTTTGAAATGTTCAAAATCTTTTGGTGACCCTGATATGACGCCGGCAGTCGCCGAAAAAATCGCCAAGTGGGACAGGCCCTTCAGGAATCCCTCGCCATACTCCCGCTATACACAGGTCATTCAGGAAACAGGACCGCCTATTGTGAATTATTCGCATAAGTGCGAGATGACATATCTCACCTATTTCGAAGTCGGAGAGTGCTTGTAGTGCAATAAAAAAAGTCTGCAGTGCAACATGTAGATCATCGTTGCTGAGATAGTGGTTAATATTATGCAGTGTTCAAAATTCAGATAGTTGCTGGGAAGGAGCTGTTCTTGAACCTGGAGGTCACTACTTCCCGATGGTAGTAGTGAGATGAGAGCGTGGTCTGGGTGGTGTGGATCTTTGATGATATCAGCTGCCTTTTGGGGGAAGTCCCTCCGATAGAGTCCTTTGGTCACTACTCATGATGGACTGGGCAACGTCCACCACTATTTGCAGCCTCCTTCGCTCTTGAGCATTCAAGTTATCGAACCAATCTGCGATTCAACCAGTCAGTATCCTTTCGAAAGTGTACCTGTAGAAATTCAGTAAGGTATTCAATGACAGACATAATCTCCTTAGTCTTAGATTTTAGGTTTATTATTGTCATGTGTACCAAGGTACAGTGAAAAGCTTTCTTATGCATGCTTTCCAAATAGATCAGATATATCACACATAGATATAATCAAGTCAAACTCAAGTACAATAGGTACAGCAGAATAAGGTTCTCAGCATTGTAGTGCACCAGTTCCATAGGCAAAGTCCAATGTCCACAAGGGGGTACAAGTGAATAAGACAGTACCCTAACTCATGGAAAGACCATTCAGAAGTTCGATTACATAGCTGTTCCTGAATCTGGTGGTGCACACTTTCAAGCTTGTGGGAGTGGGAAGTATGAATGACCGGGGTTTGACAAGTCTTTGATTATGTTGACTGCTTTTTTGAGGCAGCTTGAAGTGTAGATGGAGTCGATGATGGTAAGTCTGGTCTGTATGATGGACTGGGCTACATCTACTCAAAGACAATAGATAGAGCAATGGGGAAGATACCAGCATGCAGAATATGGTTCTCAGCATTGTAACACATCCGTTCCATAGACGAGGTCCCATGTCCACATGAGCTTTCTTTGTGATTGCATCAATGTGCTGGCCCAGGATAGATCTTCAGAATATACACCCCTTGTTTAGTTTAGTTTATTAGACCCTTAGGGATTCTCTCCACTGCCATTCTGTCACGGATCCCTGGATTCCCCCTCCGGAAGAGCAGAATCCTTGACACTGTTGAAAGATCTTAGGCCCGAAGGCTGGAACATTCTAAATCAAAAATCAAGGGCTGTTCTTTTGGTTAATTCTTACTAAGTACGACTAAGTTGGAATGGAGCAAGGGATTAAAATGGCAGGTTCCAGGTAACAAGGGGGGGGGGGGGGGGGGGGGGGGGGGAGGGTCACTGCTGTGGAGTGGGAGGAAGTGCTCTTGGCTCCCTGGCACAGAAGCCAGGAATAATTAAATGACAGAAAGAGCAGGGAAGATGAGAACGGAACAAATTGGGAAATACCAAGCAAGGCCAAAGGAGAACTGGAATCATTAGACACTCCAACTCTGTCCCTAGAGTCACTAATTATCATCCACAGAAATAAACCCAAAGGCTGTGAAAGACTGCAATGCTGTGAAATTACTTCCTTTCTGTATTGCAGTGGGATGTTGATGACCCGGTCACCGTTCCTCTCGCAACAATGTCCGTCATCTTCATCTTTATCTTTGTCCTTGAGGTAATGATATTTTCGTTATATACTTGCGCCCGCCTGCACCCCTATCTCCACTGTATCCTACCACTGTGTCCCAATTTGTATTAGGTGACCAGAGTTGTCGCCAACTGTCTGAACTTTGTTCGCCGCCAACCAAGGTCACCTTTACCGACAACTTATTTTCCTTTTAATTGACGCAGTATCTCAGCAAAGGAGCTTGTGTAGAACTGAAGTGCCCCTGATTATCTCCAATGAAAAACTCTCCCTGACAAATGGATTTTTGTAATTTATCGGGAAAGAGATTCATTCTGTTGCTTCTGGTGATGGTTTAATACTGCATGTACTTGTGTTGTCAAGGAATAGAGTGATGTCAGGACACAGGCAGCTTGTGATAGCAATCTCAAATTACTTCTTATCCATCCGCCACTTAACAATTCTTTGAGATGTGGCCACGGTGGTGCAACGGTAGAGTTGCTGCCTTACAGTGTTTGCAGCACCAGAGACTACACGTGCTTGTCTGTATGGAATTTGTACCTTCTCCCCGTCAGTTTCTCCAAGATCTTCGGTTTCCTCCCACACTCCAAAGACGTACAGGTATGTAGTTTAATTGGCTTGGTGTGTGTGTGTAAACTGTCCCCAGTGTGTGTAGGATAGTAAATGTGCAGGGATCGATGGTTGGTGCAGACTAGGTGGTCTGAAGGGCCTGTTTCCGCGCTGTATCTCTAAACTAAACTAAACTAAAAATGTGACCTCTTATGAATTGCTTTTGTGTTTTATGTTGTCTCCCAATATCTACCTTTTCAGGTGAGTCTTCTGTAATTTTAAAGGAGAGTCATACAGGGAGACCAGTGTCACAGGCTCGGTCTCTCCAATACATCATCCACACTTACGTTTGTTTGTAGATGACACTAAAATTGATGATACAGTGAACAGTAGGCTTTTCGCTGCATGCTAACCAGTCAACGAAAAACTGTACATGATTACATTCGAGCCGTACGCAGTATACAGAATACATGAATTTAGAAAACCTAGGAGTGCAGATACATTGTTTCATGAAGATGTCACTGGTGGACAGGGTGGTGAAGAAGATCAGATCAGTGTAATGGCCTGAAATGTCATCTACCCATTTCCCTCCACAGATGCTGCCTGGCACACTGAGTTCCTCCAGTAGTTTGTTTTTTCCTCAAATATCTCGCCGCTTCAGATTTGAAATTTCAAATGAACGTCCAGTCTCAGTGCTTTTTGGGAGAGAGTCCTGCCTACTTTAGTTTTGAGATACAACATGGAAACAGGGCCTTCGGCCCACTGAGTCCCTGCGACCAACAATCCCCGTGCACTAACACTATCCTTCACACGAGGAACAATTTACAATTCTTACCAAACCCAATTGAGTTCATGTGATAGGAGCAGAATTAGGCCATTCGGCCCATAAAGTCTATTCCACCATTCATTCATGGCTGATCTATCTTTCCCTCTCAATCCCATTCTCCTGCCTTCTCCCCATGACCCCTGACGCTGTACTAATCAAGAATCTATCGATCTGCCTTAAAAATATCAATTGATTTGGCCTCCACTGCTTTCAGTGGCAATAAATTCCACAGATTCACCACCCTCTTACTAAAGAAATTCTTCCTAATCTCCTTCCTAAAGGTATAGTGTAGGAAGGAACTGCAGATGTTGGTTTACACCGAAGAAACACAAAACGCTGGAGTAACTCAGCAGGACAGGCAGCATCTCTGGATAGAAGGAATGGGTGATGTTTCATGTCGAGTCTGAAGAAAGGTCTCGACCCGTTCCTTCTATCCAGAGATGCTGTCTGCCCCGCTGAGTTACTCCAGCATTTTGTGTCTTTCCTCCTTCCTAACTGTACATCCTTTTATTCTGAGGCTATGGCCTCTGGTCCTAGGTTCTCCCACTAGTGGAAACATCATAAAAAGTGGAAATCAACCTAAAAAATCTGTACGTCTTTGGAGTGCGGGAGGAAACCAGAGCACCCGGAGGAAACCCACAAGGTCACGGGAAGAACTTCCAAACTCCGTACAGACAGCATCGGTAGTCAGGATCGAACCCGGGCCTCTGGCGCTGTAAGGCAGCAACTCTACCGCTGTGCCACTGTGCCATCCTCGTTTTAAGGCAGTGCCAGCATGTTCTGGAATAGTTTCTATCCCTGCCAACCCCACCAAATGCTCCAGTCATCTTAGCCCTCTCGAAGAGCAGCATGTACACCTTACATGTTGCACATGGGCAGCATCGAAGGGCCAACTGGCCTCTTCTCACTCTCTTTAATTTATACTTGCCTGGATGAATGCAGCTCCAACACTAAACAAAAAACTCCTCTCCATTCAGGACAAATCAGCCGACCCGATTGACTCCCCACCAACTATCTTGGACACTCACTGTCTCTACCACCATTGGCTTGGTGTGCGCTACCTACAGTGTGTACTGAAGTTTCCCACCCAAGCTTCTCCCAAATCTGTGACAGGACAAGGGCAGCAGGCGTATGGTAACACCACTATCAGCAGCTTCCCCTCCAACATATCCTGACTTGGAAATATATTGCCAATTCATCATCATCACTGGATCTCCCTCCCCTGTAGCACCGACCGGGGCCACTGCCGTAGGACTGCAGTGGTTCAAGACTGTAGCTCACCAGTGCCATCTCAAGGATAGTTAGTGCAAGGCAACACATGCTTGCCTGTGATGCTCAGGTCTATAAACTGGTTGAGCAAATACTATCATGCTAGCCTGGTAGAAAAATCTAACCAGTTGCCTGCTCATTAGCGGTGTCTGTCCATGTCTGTCTGTCTATGTCTTGCTATCTATGTCTGCATGTCTATATGTGTCTGTATGTTTATGTATGACTGTGTATATTATGTCTGTCTATGTACTCGCTTGGACTCGGCTTGTATTCGCTAGAATTTAGAAGATTGAGGGGGGATCTTATAGAAACTTACAAATTTCTTAAGGGGTTGGACAGGCTAGATGCAGGAAGATTGTTCCCGATGTTGGGGAAGTCCAGAACAAGGGGTCACAGTTTAAGGATAAGGGGGAAATCTTTTAGGACCGAGATGAGAAAAACATTTTTCACACAGAGAGTGGTGAATCTCTGGAATTCTCTGCCACAGAAGGTAGTTGAGACCAGTTCATTGGCTATATTTAAGAGGGAGTTAGATGTGGCCCTTGTGGCTAAAGGGATCAGGGGGTATGGAGAGAAGGCAGGTACAGGATACTGAGTTGGATGATCAGCCATGATTATATTGAATGGCGGTGCAGGCTCGAAGGGCCGAATGGCTTACTCCTGCACCAATTTTCTATGTTTCTATGTATGTCTATATATGTATGTCTGTCTATATATGTATGGCTGCCTATCGCTGTATGTCTATATATATATATATCTGTCTGTACGTCCGTCTTTCTGTGTGTGTGTGTGTGTGTGTGTGTGTGTGTGTGTGTGTGTGTGTGTGTGTGTGTGTGTGTGTGTGTGTGTGTGTGTGTGTGTGTGTGTGTGCGCACACGCGCGCGCGCCTTGTGATCCAGCACAAGATGGGTTAAAGGCTAATTTGTCTAGTGTTATCTCTTCTTGACTGGCTCTGATTATCAATTAGATGTGCTTCCAGTTTTAGGCAGAGCAGTGGATAACCTGCTATAGAGTGCTGAACTCTTGGGGATTGGAGGTCAATTTTTTAATGAGCTCAGTGTTTCATAATTACTTGGCATTCCATGCTGGGTTGAAAGGAAATTTTGTTAAATTAATGAGACTACAAAAAATACCGGTAATTACTGGAGCAATGCTAGAAAGTGAATGCTGCCGTGCCTTTGCACAGACTGGGCAATACCGCAACCAGGTGTGTTTGAACATCACGCACAAAGCAGATGTACCCCGGAGAACAGGTTCAGCAACCAAGCCCTTCAAAATATCCCAAAGCTGGAGAAACTGAAATAAGACTGCAAAATAATTGAAAACGGATTAGCTTGGAGAATATCTACAAAGTTGTTGCAATGCTTATATGGCACAAATAAAAGGCAATTTTTTGATAGAAGTTCTCCCTCACCGTTTCCTTCCCCGCCCTCCCCCTCCCCCCTCAGTTCCCACTCTGCCCTCCCTGCTCCCCCCTCGTCATCCCATCCTCTCCCCTCTCTCACTTTCCCTCACCCCTTCCTGCCCCGTCCCCTCACTCCTCTCTCACTCCCCCTTTTTCACCCTGCCTCTCTCATCCCCTCTCCCCTCCCTCTCTCACATGCCCCCTCTCCCTCATGCCCCCTCCCTCACGCTCTCCTCCCTCATCCCCTCTCCCTCTCATGCCTCCCCTCTCCAACTCTCTCTTTCTCCCCTTTTCGCTCTCACCACATCTCTCCCTCCCCTCTCTCACTCCCTCCGATCTCTATCTCTCACCTCTCCTCCCCACTCTCCCAAACTCAACCCTCTCGATTCACTCCTTTCCCCTCCTGATTTCCCCGCTCCACTACCCCTTTAACTTGCTCTCGCATCCATTTTGGAGATTTAGACAGAATCATTGTGAATCTTCAGCTCCTGGTTGAGGTTGTAAAAGTGGTGCAGCCTCTGCATCTGGTTTTCCAATCTGTCGTAATCAGCCCAGCAATACAACACCAGGGGATTTGTTACCCATTTTGTGCTTTGTTCTTTATGATCGAGGCACAGGGGTCAGTTGGGCCAGGAAATGACCTTGAGAAAATTCCCTATCAGTTATACATGAGATGCAGATTTTCCTACCCATCCTATTTTGATTTGCAGGGCTAATTTTGTGTTATCAGTAATACATGAGATAACACCAAATTATCTCTGCAAATGAAAATTGACATTCATCCCTCTTGACTCAAAGCAAGATTAGTCTTAAAAAGAGCTGAGATAATGAGGAAAATCCAAGAATAACCGAGTCCCTCTGATCAGAGCCACAAACGGCAGGAGGGTTCCCCTGTCACTTGAACATCATTTCATGGCCAGGTGCAGGGTGGAGACGGTGCAATCTTCACTCGCAGTTTGGCACGTCAAGCTTTTGTGGATTTATTCCACCGCCTGGTGTGAAGTGATAAACCGAGGTGGTGTCTGAACACCACTCCAGTGCACGGGCCCCAATAAATCATCTCTCGCTTCAAGGCCTGTCCTTTGAAGTTGGCTGATTCCCTGCTCTGTCAGGAAAGCTCTGCCTGTTTTATGGTGTTGGGATACCTACAGAGACCTGAGAACACAAAACACAGACTGTTGCCACAGTACTGAGGGAGAGCCGCACTGTCAGAGGTGCTGCCTTTGAGATGAGGGATTATTCTGAGGCCCATCTGTTCCTTCAGCCGAACCATTGCACGGTTTGAAGTTGAACAAGAAAATTCTTCCTGGTGCCAGTACAGTGTGATGATCAGTCATATCTTATATAATGGCAGTTATTCATAGGTCATAGGAGCATAATAGGCCTTTCGGCCCATCGAGTCTACTCCACTATTCAATCTGTAGACTTTAGCGATACTGCATGGAAAAAGGCCTTCGGCCCACCCTATCTGCGCCAACCAGTGATCACCCCGTACTCCAGCACCATCCTGAACATTGGGGACAATTTACAATTTTATCAAGCCAATTAACCTACAAACCTGTATGTCTTTGGAGTGTGGAAGGAAACCGGAGCACCCGCAGAAAACCCATGCGGTCACAGGGAGAATGTACAAACTCCGTACAGACAGCACTCATAGTCAGGATCAAACCCGGGTCTCTGGCGCTGTAAGGCAGCAACTCTATTGTGCCACATCGTAGCTGATCTTTCTTTCTCTCTCAACCCCATACTCCTGCCGACTCCCCATAAACTTTGACACTGTTACCAATCAAAAATCTGTCAATCTCTGCTTTAAAAATACCAAATGACTTGGCCTCCACAGCAGTCTTTGGCAATTAATTCCACAGATTCACCACCCTCTGACTAAAGAACTACCTCCTCATCTCCTTTTTAAAGGTACGTTCTTTTGTTCTGGGGCTGTGCCCTCTAGTTCTAGACTCTCTCACTAGTGGAAACATCCGCCCCACATCCATTCTATCCAGCCCTTACACTATTCGGTAAGTTGTAAAGTCATACAGTGTGTGGATATGGCAGGCTATTCGGCCCATCAAATCCACACTGGCCAGTGGTGTCCATCTGTATCATTCCCACCTTCCAACAGTTGTCAGAGTCATACTGCATGGAAACAGGCTCTTCGGCTCGACTTGCCCACACCAACCAACATGCCCCATCTGCAGTGCACTCCATAATGTTTGGGACAAAGACCCATCATTCTTCTTAATGATGTTCCAAACAGTTGATTTAAGTAAGTCAAAAGTTTGGCTGATGTCTCTAACAGTTTTATTCTTGTTTCTCAGTCTCATAACGGCTTCTTTGACTTTCAATGGCACAACTTTGGTCCTCATGTTGATAAACAGCAATAAAAGTTTCCAAAGGTGATGGACAGACTGAAGGAAAGACTAGGTGCTGAGAGCTCCCTTATACCTGCATTAAGGAGGCATTTAAACACACCCGAGCAATTACAAACACCTTTGAAGCCAGATGTCCCAAACATTATGGTGCCCTGAAGTGGGGGAACTATGTATAAAATGTACAAAAATACCCTTTAATTAAATCTGACAATGTGCACTTTAACCACGTGATTTTTTTTCTATTACGAATCTCAAATAATGGAGTACAGAGGCAAATAAATAAATGATGGGTCTTTGTCTCGAACATAATGGAGGGCACTGTACACTAGTCCCACCTGCCTACGTTTGGCCCATATCCCTTAAAACCTATCCTATCCATGTACCTGTCTAAATATTTCTTAAACGTTGCGATAATACCTGCTTCAACTATCTCCTCTGCCAGCTTGTTCCATACACCCACCACCCCTTGTGTAAAACATTTTACTCCTCAGGTTCCTATTAAATCCATCCGCATCACCTTAAACCTATGTCCTCTGGTTCTCGATTCCCTGACTCTGGGCAAGAGACTCTGTGTGCGTTTACCCAAACTATTCCTTTAAGGATTTTGTACACCTCCAAGGAATAGAGTCCTCGCCTACTCGACCTCTCCCTATAGCTCAGGCCCTCGAGTCCTAGCAATATCCTCATAAATCTTCTCTGCACGCTTTCCAGACTGACAATGTCTTTCCTATAACATGAAGACCAAAACCGAAGACAATATTCCAAATTGTCCCCAAGAACATTGCCTCAATGAGGTCAACTGTCAGTCTTCCAAACTCCATAAATTGGTTATCTTCAATCTCACCTCCTCAGGCTTCCCCTTATTACAAGAACCAATCCATTGGCTCTGCACTGCGCTGACTCCAAAGCAAGTAGATCCTTCCTTGCGCAAAATATTTTAGGTTCTTAGGTACTTTAACAAATAGTTTAGGTTTTAGAGATACAGTGTGGAAACAGGCCCTTCAGCCCATCGCGTCTGCGCCAACCAGCCATCACCCACCTGTACACGAGTTCTATCTTACACTCTAGGGACAATTTACAGAATCCAATTAACCTACAAACATGCATGTCTTTGGAAAGTGGGAGGAAACCAGATCACCCGGAGAAAACCCACATGGTCACAATGAGAACGTACAAACTCAGTACAGGCAGCACCCGTAGCCAGGATCGAACCCGGGTCTACGGCGCTGTGAGGCAACAGCTCCACCGTTACACCACTGTTCCACCGCTACTAACATGGTGCCGACGTATTGTCTGTGTTTGAATGGGCTGCTCTCTCTGCTTCCTTTCAGGTGACTATGAAGATCACTGCCATGTCCCCATCTGGATACTGGCAAAGCCGACGTAACCGTTACGACCTGCTGGTGACGTCGCTGGGTGTAATCTGGGTGGTGTTGCACTTCGCTTTACTTGTAAGTCATGTGCCATTTCCCCTGCTCTGTTGAGTAGATTGGAAGCAATGTCATGACTTGACAGTGATCAATCAGTCCCGGCTAAGGCAATGAAACGTTCAATTCTGCTCCTGCCAGATTAATTGGAAAGTTCTGCCTTGTGGATGTCCTGTTAATAGTTAGACTTTACTTTAGGCTTTAGAGATACAGCGCGGAAACAGAACCTTCGGCCCACCGGGTCCACGCTAACCAGCGACACCCCTTACATTAGGGACAATGTACAATTTTACTGAAGGCAATTAGCCTGCAAACCTGTAAAGAGGAGGGAAGAGACTGCAGCCCTAAGATTTTTGCCTCCACCACAGTGAGGAGGTGCTTGGAGGACTCACTGTGGTGGATGTTAATTTGTGTTTATTGTTGTTTATTATTGTATTATTGTATGTATGACTGCAGGCACGAAATTTCGTTCAGACCGTAAGGTCTGAATGACAATAAAGGTAATTCTAATTCTAATGTCTTTCGAATGTGGGAGGAGACCAGAGCATCTGGAGAAAACCCACGCAATCTAGTTTAGTTTAGAGATACAGCGCGAAAACAGGCCCTTCGGCCCACCTAGTCCATACTGATCGGCGATCACCTCGCATATTGGCACTATCCTACACACCTAGGGGCAATTTTCAATGTTACTGAAGCCAATTGACCTACTAACCTGTACTTCTTTGGAGTGTGGGAGGAAACCAGAGCACCCAGAGAAAACCAACACAGTCACAGGGATAACGTACAAACCCCATACAGAAAGCACCCGTAATCCTGATTGAACCCGAGTCTCTGGCGCTGCAACTCTACTGCTGCGCCACCATGCCGTCCCCCATAGGAAATAATAGAATGCTAATGTCTGGCTCAGTGGCACACTCTCACCTGAATCAGACGGTTGTGGGTTCAAATATGGGCTGGTTTTTCATTGCAGTATTGGGGGACTGCCATTCTCATGGGTGCCATCTTTCAGTGGCCACAACAGATCCCCCCAACTGAATGCAAGAGATCCACTTTGGACATGAGAGAAAGCTTCTCAGCAGGAGTGATATTTCTCCCTCAGTTAGAATCATTGAATGTGTATTATGGAGTCATCACATTGCTTTTACAGGACTTTTCCACGTGCAAGGTGGCGCAGCGGTAGTTGCTGCCTTATAGCGCCAGAGACCCGGGTTCGATCCTGATTACGGGCGCTGTCTGTACGGAATTTGTACATTCTCCATGTGACTGCATCGGTTTTGTCCAGGTGCTCTGGTTTCAAGTTCAAGTTCACATTTATTGTCACATGCACCAATTGATACAGTGAAATTTGAATTGCCATACAAATAAAAAGAACACAATACACGATAGAGTTTAACATAAACATCCACCACAGCGGAATCAAAGTTTCCCCGTGTGATGGAAGGCAGTAAAGTTCAGTCAACTTCCTCTTTGTTCACCTGTGGTCAGGGCCTTTGAACCCCCCACTGTCCCCACTACGGACGGCCCGATGTACAGGCCCTCTCGCCGGGATGATCAAAACTCGGGCGTCAGAACGGAGGAACACACCCGCGGCTTGGAGTTTCCGAATCGGCCGCTTCCTACCGCAGACCACGGCTTCCAAAGTCCACAGGCCAAGCTGCATGGAGCAACACTGGCGATCCCCAGCAAAAGATCCCAGGCCTCTGCGATGTTAAAGTCAGCGTCGCCCCCGCGGCTAGAAGCTCCGCAAACCACAGCTCCACGGTGTTACAGTCAGCAGGCCCAACACTCCGGAGCTCCAACACTGGTGATCCCTGGTAAGGCATCGCCCCGCACCGCGATGATAATTCAGTGCTGAGCCGCCGCTGAAGCTCTGGCCGGTCTCCGGCAGGAAAGGCCGCGCCAATCCAGTTGGCAGGCCCCGAGGGGGAGGGCGAAGAAGCGACACAGAGAAAAGACGCATCTTCGTCCAGGTAAGTGACTGAAAAACGGTTTCCCCCTATTCCCCCCCACCCCCCATATAAGATATACTAAGAAACATTTAAAACATACAATTAGACACACTAAAAATAACAAAAGGGGTGAAAGGACTAACAGCTGCTGGCGAGGCAGCTATTGCTGGCGCCACCCGGTGGAAAGTTCTTCCCACACTCTAAAGACGTACAGGTTTGTAAGTTAATTGGCTTTGGCAAAAATTGCAAATCGGCCCTAGAGTGTAGGATAGTTTCAGTGTATGAGGTGATCGCTGATTGGCGCGGACTCGGTGGGCTGAAGGGCCTGTTTTCCCACTGTATCTATAAAGAACAAATTGGCTCCAAAGTGGTCTGGAGTGCATGAAGTGTGCTACAGAAGCAAAAGACTTGTTCAAGTTCGAGCTGAGTCCTTTATCCTTGACAGAAAGTATTAAGTACCGCAGAAGGTGGTTTAACTCGACTGTGTTTCGTCACGAGGTGACTGATGTTCCAGACTTGCCAAGAGAGAGTTTGTGAGGAGATAGGCACAAAATGCTGGATCAGCGGTTCAGGAAGCTTCTCTGGAGAAAAGGAATAGGTGACATTTTGGACTGTGAGAGCAGAGAGAATGTGAAGCTCGCTGCCCCAGGCAGGGCTGGAGGTGCAGAGCAGGGTTGGGTTTGAGGAGAAGGTGCATAAACACACACACGAGGAAGCTGGTTTCAGATGGAGGAGGGGAAGAGATTGGTGTGGGGCAGAAACGCACCGTGGTGAGGGGGTGATTGGGGTGTGCGGCCTTAGCTCTCTGGGATCCAGCTATGAGATGTGTGGTCAACCTTGAACTCGCTCCTAAGATAGACACAAAGTTCTGGAGTAACTTAGCGGGTCAGCAGCATCTATGGAGAAAAATAGATAAATAGATGGGTGACGTTTAGGGTCGGAACCCTTCTTCAGACTGAAGGTACGGGGGGGGGGGGGGGGGACCTGAAAGTAGGAAAAGGCCAGAACAAATCAGGCTGGCAACAGATGACCAAGGATGGGTGGAGCCTTTATTGGCCCAGTGTTGGCTGGGGAAGAGGTGAAGTAATGAATGGATACAGGGATATAAACAGTGGAACTGGTAGGACGAGGGAGGGGGGGGGGGGGGGGGGGGGGGGGGTGAAGAAGAGGCAGAATGCAAGAGATATTTGAAATTAGAGAAATCATCATTTGTTAGCAGCCAAAGCTAAATATGAGATACTGTTCCACCAATTTGCATGTGGTTCACTCTGACAGTGGAGGAGGCCCATTGCAGAAAGGTCAGTATGGGAATGGGAAGGGGAGTTAAAATCAAAGTTAGACTCAAAATGCTGGAGTAATGTAACGGGTCAGGCAGCATCTCTGGAGCAAAATAATAGGTTATGTTCGGGTCGAGACCCTTCATCAGACTGAAAGTCAGGGAGGGGGAAAGGGGAGTTGAAGTGTTTGGCAACCAGGAGATCGCTCTTAGCAACCGAGTTACAGAGTTTGCTTGTGGCTAATTCACAGAACGAGTACACTTACATGATGGGCGCCTGTGTCATCGTGTTCCGGTTCTTCTCCATTTGTGGGAAACACGTGAGTACGCAGCTCGCGTCAGGAGCGGCGAGCCTCCGCAGACGGGAGCGTAACTGTGCAGCCTCGCCTCATCATCCTCATCATCAGTCTCTTGCAGCGTCTTGTGTTGCTGTTGTCCCGTGCGGAGTGTACAATGGTGTTTACCGCGCTTCATGTCCATTCACTGCATTCATTTGTTGTGTGTGTTTCTTTTTCCTTTTGCTTCGATGTGTTTGAGCGTCCGCGATGAGCCGTCGTGTTGAGGGTTGCTGCATCCGTCCCCTCTGGCGATCCGGGAGAGGCAGAGATCCCATCTCGACCAGGAGTTGAGCCAGTCCCCATCTCAGGTCCATTTCTTAGTCAAGCTCAGGGTATCAGACCATAACATTGAATTAGCCATTTCAAAGAGACTCTTTCCTTTGTTGTTAAATTGTAACATAAAACTTGTCACTCGAAATCTTCATTTATTGTAGCTAAAACCCTTAGGCCCGTATTCTACTAATTGCAAAGTTAGACTTTCCTTAAACTCACCTTAAACCTGCCGTTCGGTCTAACTAAACACGACGCTCGGTTTAAGAAAAATTTGGTATTCTGGTAGCGAGGTTTAGTTGGACTAAAGTCAAAGGCAAGTCTAACTTTAGACTTTGGTTTTAGCTGAGTGTAAAGTTAGACCGCGTTTTAATTGCCATGGTGGCGATGTCTGCTTGTCCTGCACATGTGCAATGCAATAGCAGATGCACGAGCAGACGACAACTTCAACATGGCTGACAAAAAGAAACAGCGGAAAGGAAACTGGGACGCCACCGAGAATGAATTTCTCCTGACGTTACTAGTCGATAAAATTACAATTATCGAGAAAAAAAGGTGTAATTTCCAGGCAACAATTGAAAAGAACAAGGCATGGATGCGATTTATTCGCAATTCCAGTCGGGGTTTGACAGCCGCAGAGATCTTCGTGACCTTCGTAAGCAATGGAAGAGAATGAAGTTGCAAGCGAAGGTAGAGTGGTCTCCGCAGTGCTTCCAGCTCGTCGGCCATTTTTTCTCTCCGTCGCGAGCTTAAACCTTCCTTAAACCTGCCCCCCGCTGAGTCTAAATTTTGCGGCAAGTTAGACTCTAGTCTAAGGTCAGTCTAAGCTTTGGCAATTAGTAGAAAGACAACTTAGACTTTAGTTTAAATATCAGGGATTTAAACCCGCCGTTGAGTCTAAATTGCAGAGTTAAACCTGCTGTTGGGTTTTAAAAAATTAGTAGAATACGGGCCTTATTTATTGAGACTGTCTACATTGCAAGGAATATTTAGTGCGTAGAATGACTGTCAAGATGTGTAGAGGTTTTGTAGTGAATAGAATCCTTCACAACTCAGTGTTTACCTTGTTGTAAATTGGTTTAATCAGTTTGATAATGTATTGAATTGTGAGGATATGTTGTCTGGTTACAGGTGACGCTGAAGATGTTGTTACTGACTGTAGTTGTCAGTATGTACAAGAGCTTTTTTATTATAGTGGGGATGTTCTTACTACTGATCTGCTACGCCTTTGCTGGAGTGGTTCTGTTTGGGACTGTCAAGTATGGAGAGAACATCAACAGGTGTGTAAACCTTTCTTCCTCCGTGAAACCCCGTGTGTTATTATTAATGCCCTTTGGTCTGTAGGAATGATAATTGGTTCTGTGTTTTTTGTGGTAGCCTCTTAGTAACAGCTCCCTGCTCCTGGTACAGAGACAGTACCCTGAATACTGGGTGGCTCAACCAAATCTCTTGTTCGTTCACCCCACTGACTCCCCAACCTGGCGCCATCTCTATTCTAACATTTGCATCCTCATTTTCAAGTCCCTCAATAGCCTCCATCCTTTCCTATTTCTTTACAGGCCCTTACACCCCTCCTTATCTCAATACCTCCCGCCAGTGGTGCAGCGGTGGAGATGCTACCTTACTGCGCCAGAGGCCCAGGTTCAATGCTGACTACAGTCACTGTCTGTATGGGGTTTGTACGTTCTCCTTGTGACCTGCGTGGGTTTTCTCCGGGTGCTCCGGTTTCCTCCCACTCTCCAAAGCCATACAGGTTTGTAGGTTAATTGGCTTGAAAAAATTGTACATTGTCCCTAGTATGTGTAGGATAGTGTTATTGTGCGGGGATTGCTGGTTGGCGTGGACTCGGGCCGGGGGTGGAAGATTGCAACCTTCACGTGGTCCACCCTGTTTCGACGAATGAAATCAACCTGGCGTGCACAATCAAATAAGATCAAATAGAACAAGTTGTCCTACAACTTTAGGCTGTGCACGCCAAGTAGAAGAAGAAGTGGTCTCGGGCCGAAGGGCCTGTTTCCATGCTATATCACTAAACTAAACCCATCCCTACCTCTAAATCCCTCCAGCTGCTACTCCTCTCTGTATCTTCATAACTCCCCTTCCATCACTACACCTTTCCCGATCTCTGTAATCACCTCCAGCGATATGCCCCTCCCCTATCGCTGTACACTTTGCTAATCAGACATGGGATTATGTATGGCAATAATCTACTGGACTGAATGTAAGAAAATAATTTCCCTGTGCTTTTGCACGTGTCAAATAAAAGCACCATTGAAACTCCAAAGAGGTTAATTGATTTGGTATAAATGTAAATTGTCCCTAATGTGTGTAGGATCGTGTTAAAGTGCGGGGATCGCTGGTCGGAGCAGACTCGGTGGGCCGAAGGGCCTGTTTCCGTGCTATATCTCTAAACGAAACTAAACTGAATAGGGTGTTCAAGAAGGAACTGCAGATGCTGGAAGATCGAAGGTACACAAAAATGCTGGAGAAACTCAGCGGGTGCAGCAGCATCTATGGAGCGAAGGAAATGGGTGACGTTTCGGGCCGAAACCCTTCTTCAGACTGATGGGGGGTGGGGGGGAGAAGGAAGGAAAAAGGGAGGAGGAGGAGCCCGAGAAATAGGGTCTCGACCCGAAACGGCACCCATTCCTTCTCTCCAGAGATGCTGCCTGACCCGCTGAGTTACTCCAGCATTTTTTGTCTACCTTAAAGTAAACTGAAATAAAGGCACAATTGACCATTGGATCCTCCTCCGACTCCTACACTCCTCCTTGCTCTGGAGTGAGACTTGAACCCATGACCTCTTGACGCGGGTGAGCAATTGACTGGTGTTCTGTCAGCTTTGCTTTCTGTTGCAATTTTTCTTTTGGATTATAACGTGGTTTGTTTAAAAAGCTCTATATTTCACAGATTACATTAAATAGAATACATCTGATAATCAGTAAAGGTGCATTTATAATAATAATAATAATAAATTTTATTTAATGGGCGCCTTTCAGACATCTCAAGGACACCTTACATAGTAATCGGAATAAAAACATATAATCGGAATATAACAAGTAATAAAGACATCACAGAGACACAAATTAAAAACAGAATTCAATCCAAAAACAGAAAATCAAAAACACAGTGCATTTATGTTGGTAATGATAGAGAATACAGTTCAAAAGAAAAATCTTATATTATCTCAAGCAAGTTGCGTAAGTTTAAGTTGCTCAATGGTTTAAATTGCCTGATGCCTCTGATGATTTTACAGTTTTGGTAGTTTGTTTCATCCAGGCTATTTCACAGACTCTCCATTTCAAAACCCTAGATGATCACCTTACTGTTGTTTGTTATCTCTCCATACAGACATGCAAACTTCTCCTCTGCCGGTAAAGCCATCACTGTCCTGTTCCGCATCGTCACAGGGGAAGACTGGAATAAGATCATGCATGACTGCATGGTGAGTAGGAAACTCCACAGCCACATTTCCTATATTACTGTAACATGACCCCCCCCCCCCCCCCCCCCCCCCCCCCAAACTTCTATACTCAGTTCTTAGTTTGATAGTATACGATGCGATAGAACTTTATTTATCCCAGCAGGGAAATTGGTCTGCCAACAGTTATAAAACACAAGATACATGAAACATGTAATTAAAGTGACTAGGGGAAAGTTCAGAATTGGCCATGTGTAAAGATTGTCTACCCCACAACTGAATGGGGAGGAGTTTGATAGCCAAACTGCAGTGTTCAATGCCTCTTGTAATTACCCCACAGGTCCAGCCACCTTTCTGCACTCCCAACGATGAGAATTACTGGGAGACGGACTGTGGAAACTATGCTGGAGCCCTGATGTATTTCTGTTCTTTTTATGTCATCATTGCATATATAATGCTCAACCTTCTTGTTGGTAAGTTGGCATTAAATCAGGTGAAATAGTTGGTGAAGCGATACACCCTGATGTTGCTGGAGTTTGCCATTACAGGGGTAGTCAGACACTTCTCACAGCGTGAGGGGAATGTGTGCTGTTAACATGCCGCAACGTACATATCAGAACCCGTGTCCAAGTGAGGATTATCTTACAAAACCAAGATCACTGCCGTATTGGCTGTCGAGTGGTGGATGGGGTCAGTCGTAGAATCATACAGCATGGAAGAGGGTCCTTCAGCCTCATTTGCCTATGCCAGTCAAGATGCCCCATTTGTCCACTTTTGCCCCATATCCAAGTCAAGCCAAGTCAACTTTATTTGTCACATACACATACAAGATGTACAACGACATGAATGTGGCAATGCCTGTGGATTGTGCAAAAAAAAACAACAGAACAGAACCAGTATTTACATTTTAGGAAAAATGTTTAAAGACACAACACAACAGTAAATTAGTAAATTAGTCCCTGGTGAGATAAGAGTTTACAGTCCTGATGGCCTGTGGGAAGAAACTCCGTCTCATCCTCTCTGTTTTCACGGCATGACAGCGGAGACGTTTGCCTGACCGTAGCAGCTGGAACAGTCCGTTGCTGGGGTGGTAGGGGTCCCCCATAATGTTGCTGGCTCTGGATCTGCACCTCCTGGTGTATAGGTCCTGCAGGGGGGTGAGTGTAATTCCCATAGTGCGTTCAGCCAAATGCACTACCCTCTGCAGAGCCTTCCTGTCCTGGGCAGAGCTGTTCCCCAACCAGATCGTGATGTTGCCGGACAAGATGCTTTCTACAGCCCCAGAGTAGAAACACTGAGGGATCCTCAGAGAGACTGAATTTCCTCAGGTGGTAATTGCCTGAGGTGGTAAAGGCGCTGCCTTGCCTTACTCACCAGTGCGGCAGTGTGTGTTGTCCATGTCAGATCCTCTGTGATGTGGACTCCCAGGTATTTAAAGCAGCTCACCCTATCCACAGTAGCCGCATTTATCTCCAGTGGCGTGTACGTCCTCGGTTGTTGAGCCCTTCTAAAGTCCACAATCAGCTCCTTAGTTTTTGTGACATTCAAGAGGAGGCTGTTGTCCTGACACCAGAGTGCCAGATCAGCCACCTCCTCCCAGTAGGCCTTCTCATCGTTATCGGAGATCAGGCCCACCACCACAGTGTCATCAGCAAACTTGATTATGGAGCTGGAGCTGAACCTGGCCACACTGTCATGTGTGTACAGGGAGTACAGTAGGGGGCTAAGGACGCAACCCTGGGGGGATCCTGTGTTCAGGGTGAGGAGGTTGAAGGTATGTCTCCCCATCTTGACCACCTGGGGCCTGGCCATGAGAAAGTCCAGGACCCAGGCACACAAGGGAGTGTTCAGCCCCAGTTCCAGCAGCTTCTCAGCAAGTCTGGTGGGGACTATGGTATTGAAAGCTGAACTGAAATCAATGAACAGCATCCTCACATAGCCCCCCTTCTAGGTGTTAGGGTGAGAGAGAGCGGTGTGCAGAACCTGGGAGACCGCATCGTCCGTGGATCTGTTCGGACGGTATGCGAACTGCAGCGGGTCCTCACGTCGTGCTCGGTCACCGAGAATGTGTGCACATCCCCAGCGGTGGACCTCTCTCCAGCCTCACTAGTCAGCGCGCTGGCGGTGTTGTTGTTAGCCGGCGAGCTAGGGGTGATGCTGCCCGTCTTGAATCATGCATAAAAAGAGTTTAGGTCATCAGCTAGGGAGGTGCCGGCACTCCCGGTTGAGGAGGGGGCTGCTCCTGTAGTTAGTTATAGTCCGTAGCCTCTGCCAAAGGCATCTGGTGCCCACCTGTTCCATATGCGACTCCATCCTGTCCCTGTACCTCCTTTTTGCGTCCTTCACCGCCCTTCTCAGTCTGTAGGACTCTGCCTTGTAGTCATCTATATTGCCGGATGCCAGGCCAGAGTTGTAAGCAGCGGTGCGAGCATTCAAGGCCACACGACCGGACCTGTCCACCCAGGTATTTTGATTAGGAAAGATGCTGACCCTTACCGTGGGGACGATGTTGTCGGCTATTGTTGCAATGAAGCCTGTGACCGCTTCCGCGGACTCACTGACGTCTCTGGAACTCGCTTGGAACATATTCCAATCGACATCGCTCAGTGCATCTTGCAGCATGGCCTCTGAATGGTCAGACCACCGCTTTACGTCCCTCATCACTGCCGCTTCCCGTACTATCCGTTGTTTATACTCCGGCAGCAGGAAAATGGCAGCGTGGTCAGGTTTTCCAAAAGGAGGGAGAGAAACGGCCTGGTAACCCTTCCTGAACGGCGTGTTGCAGTGGTCCAAAGTTCCTTCCCCCTGGCGACACTCGTGATGTGTTGGCTCATCCCTCTAAACCTTCCTGTCCAAGTGTGTTTAAAATGCTGTTATAGCACCTGATCCAACTACATCCTCTGGCAGCTCGTTCCATATACCCACCACCCTCTGAGAGGAGGGTTCCTATTAAATCTTTCCCCTCTCACCTTAATCCTCTGTCTGGTGCTTGATTCCTCTACCCTGAATAAAACTACTCTATACATTCACTCTATCTATTCCCCTCATGATTTTAGACACCTCTATAAATTCACCCCTCAGCTTCCTGCGATCCAAGGATTAAAATCCTAGCCTGCCCAACCTCTCCCTATAGCTCAGACCCTTGAGCCCTGGCAACATTCCCAAAACTTCTCTACACTCTTTCCACCTTAACAACATCCTTCCTAAAGCAGGGGGGGGGTGACCAAAACTGAACACAATACAACAAATGCAGCCTCACTAGTGTAAAGAAGGTTGTATTGCTTTCCTTGGACCCCTGTGCAATTCATTCATTTTCAGATTTTGCCTGAGGCCTCTCTTATTGTTAATTCACCAGTACAGGCCTCCT